>NW_022631232.1:49352-72448 GCF_010015895.1 Lontra canadensis
TGAGGGAAATTGGAAGGGGAGGTGAACCATGAGAGACTATGGACTCTGAAAAACAATCTGAGGGTTTTGAAGGGGTGGGGAGTGGGAGGTTGTGGGAACCAGGTGGTGGGTATTAGAGAGGGCATGGATTGCATGGAGCACTGGGTGTGGTGCAAAAACGACAAATACTGTTACTCTGAAAAGAAATAAAAAATTAAAATATTTAAAAAAAAGAAGCGGTATGTATACACAATGGAATACTATGCAGCCATCAAAAGAAATGAAATCTTGCCATTTGCAATGACATGGATATAACTAGACGGTATTATGCTGAGTGAAATAAGTTAATCAGAGAAAGACAATTATATGATCTCTCTAATATGAAGAATTTGAGATGCAGGGCAGGGGGTTAGGGGCTAGGGAAGGAAAAAATGAAACATGATGGGATCAGGAAGGAGACAAACCATAAGAGACTCTTAATCTCACAAAACAAACTGAGGGTTGCTGGGGGGATGGTGAGGTAAGGAGAGGGTGGTTGGGTTATGCACACTGGGGAGGGTATGCAGTATAGTGATTGCTGTGAAATGTGTAAGCCTGACAATTCACAGACCTGTACCCCAGGGTCAAATACATTACATGTTAATAAAAACAATTAATAAAAAAAGATTTCAGTCTGCTCAAGTCTCTTAAAATTGATTATTTAAAAATATGCTTTAATGCCCTGGGCCCCTTTTCACATATTTAGTGACTTTCCTCTTTACATATATTCTTGCCGTTGCATCAATATTGTAAGATTTCTTGATACTCAGTTCATATCCCCTGGCGGCACCTCCCCTCCAACTCAGTCTTTATCCCTTTTCTAATGAGGCTGTTTTCTTCCATGTTTCCACTTGAAATTACACTTGCTAATTCAATGACAATTTCCATGTCATATGCACACATCACAAATGTTGAAATTATTGTCCAAATGGAGACAAACAAGTATTTCCCCAAAAGGAAAGGACTTTCTTTTTCCAGGAAAGACTTCAACTGCTTGGGTAAGATAAGGATTGTATTTTGAGGCAGTTACTTAAAAGTTAAAATTGCAACCTAACTTCCATATAGTCAGGGTCAGAAAACTGAAATTCTGTCCTTCAGACAATGGACTTTCAAATGGAAGACACATTTTCTAGGACATATCTCATACTTTTTCTTCATTGAAAAAGATTTTCCAAATACTTTTTCTGCATTTACCAATAATTTGATATCATCATTCCAATAACCTCTGTCTGAACTGTTTTTTATTTCTTTCTCAAAAAACTAAATATGTAATAAAATCACATGAAATTAAAATTTAGTTCCAAATTCTGCCATTGTCTACAAGCATTGTCTAATATATCACCTTAAACAATACAATGCTGATGATATATAATGGTGTAGGTAGGGAATTCTTTTTTTTTAAAGATTTTTATTTATTTATTTGACAGAGATCACAAGTAGGCAGAGAGAAAGGCAGAGTGTGAGAGGAGGAAGTAGGCTCCCTGCTGAGTGGAGAGCCTGATGCAGGGCTCAATCCCAGGACCCTGGGATCATGAACTGAGCCAAAGGCAGAAGCTTTAACCCACTGAGCAACCCAGGTGCCCCAGTAGGGAACTCTTTAGTAATCTTCTAGTTTAGATTATTTTTCTGTACCATAAAAATAATTTCTTTTGAAATGTGTGTATTAAAAAATAACCTACAAAATAAGTATACATGAGTAAATACTGACAAATAATGTTTGAATTAATACAAAATAAGTGAAAAGAGACAAACTGTTTTTTAACAAGCTATACCAAATAATATATGCAGATAACCTGTCTCCATGAGGTGAACTTTAATTCCACCTCTAACCCATGAGGGCAATGTAGACTTAATGATTAACTTATGAAGTGTAGGGTAGGTGATGGAAGATAGTTACCATACACTGGAGAAACTAGGCAAACTCCACCATAACCTGATGATGGTCACTATCCTTAGTGACCCAGTGGTTTATGTGGGGAACTTGTTTTCACAGATATGGTATGAAAAGAATAGCACATCATGTCTATTGTGTTCTTTCTCAAAACTCATAACCACGGTCTAATCAGGAGGAAAATGACAAACTATGTCTCCACTCATCAAGAATGTCAGGGTAATGAAAACATTCTGGCAGTTTGGGGCACCTGGGTGGCTCAGTAGGTTAAGCCTCTGCCTTCAGCTCAGGTCATGGTCTCAGGGTCCTGGGATTGAGCCCCACATCGGGCTCTCTGCTCAGCGGGGAGCCTGCTTCCCTCTCTCTCTCTGCCTACTTGTGATCTCTGTCAAATAAATAAATAAAATTAAAAAAAACATTCTGGCAGTTCTCTTTTTTAAGTTTTTAATTTTATTCCTATTAGTTAACATACAGTGTAATATTAGTTTCAGGTGTACAACTTAGTGATTCGGCACTTTCTTACATCACCCAGTGCTCATCACGACAAGTGCACTCATTAATCCCCATCACTTATTTCACCCATTCCCCCTGCCTTCTGGTAACCATTTATTTGTTCTCAGTCCTGCAGTACTTGAAATACTCCAACAGAGAGTTAACAAAGGAACCAGTAATTCCACTCCTAAGTACACAGTCAGGAGAAATGACAAGATATGTCTACAGTAAAACTTGGACAAGAATGTATAGTCAAAAGTGGAAAACCCCAAATTAACAAATGTATAATTAAAGTCTGGTATATATTTTGTCAACAAAAGATATGAAGTACTAAGAAGTAAACTCTTGACTATAAAGAACAAACAGATGGTTGGGAGGGGAGGTGGACGGGGGATGGGTGTAATAGGTGATAAGTACACTTATCATGATGAGCATGAGTAATATATAAAATTGTTGAATCACCATATTGTACACCTGAAACTAGCATAACACTGTATATTAACCACACTTGAATTAAAATTTTAAAACTTAGCTTATAAAAAGGTATGAAGTACTGATACTTGCCACAATACAGATGAACCTTGGAAATGTTAAGCTAAGCAAAAGAAGCCAAACATGCAAAAGAACACATATTGTTTGAGTCCATTTATATAAAGTGTCTAGAGAGAGCCCTTCAATATGCTGTACCCATGGAGTTTTCTTTTCCATTCTGACTTTCAGAAAGCTCTGGTTAGTGAGAGTAACAGCCCCTTTGTCCTTTCCTGCTCTATGATGTTTACACTACAGTTCAAGCTTTTGTCACAAGGTGGCACCAATGTACCACCATCCCGAAACTTCTCTCCTAACAAGTTTCTGCAAAGACTTAGGCCATCTGTACCCCAATGTTCATAGCAGCAATGGCCACAGTCACCAGACTGTGGAAAGAATCAAGATGCCCTTCAATGGACAAATGGATAAGGAAGATGTGGTCTATATACACTATGGAGTATTATGCCTCCATCAGAAAGGATGAATACCCAACTTTTATATCAACCTGGACGGGACTGGAAGAGATTATGCTGAGTGAAATAAGTCAAGCAGAGAGAGTCAATTATCATATGGTTTCACTTATTTGTGGAGCATAAGAAATAACATAGAGGACATGGAGAGATGGAGAGGAGAAGGGAGTTGAAGCAAATTGGAGGGGGAGATGAATCATGAGAGACTATGGACTCTGAAAAAACAATCTGAGTGTTTTGAAGGGGCCGGGGTGGGAATGTGGGTGAGCCTGGTGGTGGGTATTACGGAGGGCACGTATTGCATGAAGCACTGGGTATGGTGCATAAACAATGAATTCTGGTACACTGAAAAGAAATTTAAAAAATAAAAAATTAAAAAAAAACACAAAAAACCCCCACATTGAGATACCACCTTACACCAGTTAGAATGGCCAAAATTAACATGATAGTAAACAGCAAGGTTTGGAGAGGATGTGAAGAAAGGGGGAACTCTCTTACACTGTTGGTGGGAATGCAAGTTGGTGCAGCCACTTTGGAAAACAGTGTGGAGATTCCTTAAGAAATTAAAAATAGAGCTTCCCTATGACCCTGCAATTGCACTACTGGGTATTTGCCCCAAAGATACAGATGTAGTGAAAAGAAGGGACATCTGTACCCCAATGTTCATAGCAGCAATGGCCACAGTCGCCAAACTGTGGAAAGAACCAGGATGCCCTTCGACGGATGAATGGATAAAGAAGATATGGTCCAGGGGCGCCTGGATGGCTCAGTCAGTTAAGCCTCTTCCTTTGGCTCAGGTCATGATCCCAGGGTCCTGGGATCAAGCCCTGCATCGGGTCTCTGCTCAGTGGGGAGTCTGCCTCTCCCTCTCTCTCTGCCTGCCTCTCTGCCTACTTGTGATCTCTCTCTCTCTGTCAAATAAATAAATAAAATCTTTTTTTAAAAAAAAGAAGATATGGTCCATATATAATATGGAGTATTATGCCTGCATCAGAAAGGATGAATACCCAACTTTCGTATCAACATGGATGGGACTGGAAGAGATTATGCTGAGTGAAATAAGTCAAGCAGAGAGAGTCAATTATCATATGGTTTCGCTTATTTGTGGAGCATAAGGAATAACACAGATGACATTGGGAGTGGGAGAGGAGAAGTGAGTTGGGGAAAATTGGAGGGGGAGGTGAACCATGAGAGACTGTGGATTCTGAGAAACTAACTGAGGGCTTCGGAGGGGAGGGTGTTGGGAGGTTGGGTGAGTCTGGTGGTAGGTATTATGGAGGGCACATATTGCCTGGAACGCTGGGTGTGGTGCATAAACAATGAATTCTGGTACACTGAAAAGAAATTTTAAAAAATAAATAAAAATTTAAAAAAAACAATAATCTCAAAAAACCCCACAGGCTTTTAATGTATACAAAATGATTTTAATTCAGTCTGAAAAAACTGATAGGTATAAAGGAAGAAGATAAAAATATACTTCGGGGCCTGCAGAAAATGAAACCCCTTTGTGGCCCTGGCATGACTTGGCAGTCAGTGGCAGGTGTGTGAAGGGCAGTGCAGGGCTAGAAGAGGGTAGGTGACTGAGAGGATGGGGTGTCAGAGTGTGTTCTGGGTAGTTGTGCCTTGTGTCATGGATGGGGGATGACACACAGGAGTGGGGGAAAATCTGAGCAACCTGTACAAGGTTTGGGCAATGGAAGATGAAGACCCTGTTCTCTGGTAGGGACCCTCTGTACAGTCCACATTGCACATCAGCCAGTAGTGATGAGGAAAGAGATAAATCAATGAACACGCTGGAGTTTAGGGTCAACAGAAAATGGATCAGCTTTAATATACACACAAATTTTCCAAGCAGATTTGGTTATAGTAAACAAACTGTTTCATGATTTTCTTTTCTCTTTACAAAAGGTACTCTTTTTCATTTAACAAGAACCACAAAAAGTGAGATAAATGTGATGTCCGCTGGTGGTTAGATCTAGGATGACAGCTCTATAGTCTCCATGGGGAGCTCTGAAAGGGGAGAGGGGATAAAGGTTAAGAGCTTGACTTCATGGGGGTCAGTCAGCTTTCTGAATTTTCATGTAAATCAAACAATCCCTCTATAACCATCAATTTTCTAGGATTTAAAAAAAGCCACATGATCTGGCTTTCTAAATCTGAGACTGGAAATCAGTTCTGGTCTGAATTGAGAGTAAGCGGCAACTGTGAGGGTGTACTATATGTGATAGAGCTGGAAAGAACACAAAAGCACATGAACACAACCACATTTCAATATTTTTATGAGAAAAAAGGATGGTTTAATTTGTAGAGTCAGGAGTTTTTCTTGATCACAGCATTCAACGGGGAACTTATCTTCACATCTTTGTACAGAAATGACACCCTGCCACTCCCTTGGGAAGTTAATCCAGATGGAAATATTCCTGGGCAAACCTTAACTATGTGTTTGTCAACAATTGCCCTCTATCCCACCTTCCATAGATATGTAAACTCTCTCTAATCCAAAATAACTGAGAAATTAGGTCTTTTCTTCAACTGAATAGCCAGATACACCAGAGCACCACTGATTTGACAATGATTTTGATATATTCTGAAATCTAGATGAAAGCCTCACATTAAACCTGTTTTGGATGATTCCAAGGGCACTTGAGAACCTGCCAGTGTCTCAGGGTCACTGATTTCTACTGGACCATATTAGGAAATATGGAAAGATGTTAAGTCCATCCTGGCTCTGGATATTCACTCTAAAAAGAGTTAATCTGAATAAAGTTTTAACACATTTGTTCAATAGCATTTTGTAGGCTCAAACTAAATAACACAAGGAATATCACTTTGCTCATCCAATACTGCTACATTTTTGGTAATGAAAATGCATTATTTGTGTTAAGGGAGTTTAAAAGCAATAACAAAAAGTTAAAGGTAAAATGCAGGGTGGTTGCATCTCAAAAAAATAAATGTTTACTGTAATTAGAAGTCAGGCTGACTATACATAACAATGAAGAAGAACTGACAATGCCTTTTCCACAGACTGATTTTTTTTTGCTAAGCTTTGTATACTATCAGTGGCTTCAGTTTTCCTTCTTTCTCTGATTTTCAGTACTAGAACCACCAGAAGGAAAATTTAAAACATTTCAAAAATGGGTATTTCTGGGTAAGTCACCCAAAATAGTCCTCATATTTCCTCTAGTTTCAAACATAAAAGGGCACCCCAGCTCAGATAAGAACAACAATGATACTCAGCATCTTTCCATAAAATAACCAGTTATTCTTAAATATTATTATAATTATTGTCTTAATATATAATATTTTTATTTCCGTATTTCAGATAGAAGTGAACATCAACTTTCTATAAGTACTTGGATAAATTTCTTTGCGAATGATTTTTGCTTGGTTATATGTAGTGTGTGCCAATTTTATAAGATATATCATGGGTCTGTTAATTCTATACGAACATAATCGTGGAATATTTCACCAAATTCATTTAATTGCATCAGAGAATTATGAATGTATAAATATATATCAGATACATCAATAAGGTGTGGTTGACATATAATATACTATAAATAGCTAAAACATATGCTCTAATCAGTTTTTATATTATGTATACACCTGTGAATCTAATCCTACAGCCATGATAAAGAACATATCTTCTTTGCACCCCTTTGCAAATCCCCTATCTACCTCTTTCCAGCCTCTCTCCATGTCACCCACCTCTCTTCCCAAGCAACCACTGATCTTCCACCACTATGTATTAGTTTTCTTTTCCTACAATTTTGTGTGAATGGAATCATACAGTGTATATTTTTTTCTTCTTTCCTTCAACTTAATTATTTCTAGATTGATATTGATCAATATTTCCTTCCTTTTAATTGTTGACTAATGTTCCATTATGTGGATATACCACAATTAGTTCTATCTATTCAACTGGTCATGGATATTGTTGCTCTTTTTCAATTTGGGGCTTTTGTAGATAAAGGTGCTATAAACATTTGTGTATAATCTTTGTTGGACATATATTTTCATTCTCTTAAGTCAATAATTTGGAGTGCAATAGCCAGATCATATGGTAGGTGTAGAATTAATGTTGTAATAAACTGACAAACTGTTTTCCAAAGTGTTGGCACCATTTTTCATTTTTTTTATTGTATGAGAGTTCCATCCTCCAGAGCCCTGTCAGCCCTTGGTACACAGCCAGTGCATTTATTTTAGCTATTCTGAGTGAGGTGTGGTGGGATTACATTTCCCTAATGACTGCTATTCAGCAGTTTTTCACGTGTTTATTTGATATTAGTGCAGCTTCTTTTGTGTAGTAGCTTTCCAAATATGTTGCCCACTTTTCTATTGGAATGTGTGCTTTCTTCTTATTGACCTTTGTGAGATTTTTTTCTAGATACAAATCCTTTAGTAGATAGATAATTTGCAAATATTTTCTCCCACATAATGGCTTGTCTTTTAATTCAACAGTGTCTTTGGGAGAACAGAAGATTTTATTTTGAGGAAGTCTAGTTTTTCAATCTATTCATTTATGGTTTCGATTTTGCTTTTCATGTCATATCCAATAAATTTTCTCTAATGGAAAAAAGAATACCTGAAAGAACTTTTATGACTCAACACCCAAATAACAAATAATTCAATTAAAAAATAAGCAGAATAGCTGAATAGACACTTTTCTAAAGAAGATATAAAGATGGCCAACAGACACATAAAAGATGCTCAAGGTCACTAATAATGAGGGAAATGCAAATCAAAACCACAATGAGATATCACCTTACACCAGTCAGAATGGCTAGTATCAAAGACAAGAAATAACAGTGTTGGCAAAGATGTGGAGAAAAGGGAATCTTCATGTCTTGTTGGTGGGAATATAAATTAGTGCAACTATTGTGGAAAAC
The DNA here is from genome assembly GCF_010015895.1 of Lontra canadensis. Classification (NCBI taxonomy): domain Eukaryota; kingdom Metazoa; phylum Chordata; class Mammalia; order Carnivora; family Mustelidae; genus Lontra; species Lontra canadensis. The sequence continues at coordinate 57,641 of NW_022631232.1, forward strand.
AATATGAGGGTTTCTTACAAAATTAAAAATAGAAATACCATATGATCCAGTAATTCTTCTACTGATATTTACCCAAGTAATATGAAAATGTTAACTTTAAAAAGATCTATACACCCCATAGTTTATTGAAGCGTTATTTATAATAGCCAAAAGATGGACAAACTAACTTTATATTGATAAATGAATGGATAAAGATATCATGTATGTATACAATGGAATATTTTTCATCCACAAAAAAGAATATTTTTCATCCATAAAAAAGAATGACAATCTTGCCATTGTCACAAGATGGATGAACCCAGAGAGTATTATGCTAAATGAAATGAGTTCAACAGAGACAGACAAATATCATATGATTTCATTTATATGTGGGATCTAAAGTCAAAACATACAAAAAAGACTTAAATTTTAAAAAACTTACAAGGCAAGTCTGTAGTAGCTAGTAAAATTTTCTGGTCTAGACCACTAATATTACACTGGTATAAAACAATCGATTTTTAAATTCTTCATTATGTGGGATAAAATATCATATTTGTAAGCCCACATACATGCAATAAATTCTATCTAAAGATATTTGTTCCAAAATAACTATAACATAAATTTTTGAAATTAAAAATATTCGTGTGATTATTTTCTTGCTATCTTTCCTATTCTTGCTTTAAATATGTATGTAGGAAACAAACACAAACCATTTCTGTGGTTAGGGTTTTTTTGTTTGTTTGTTTGTTTAAAGATTTTATTTATTTATTTGACAGAGAGAGACACAGCGAGAGAGGGAACACAAGCAGGGGGAGTGGGAGAGGGAGAAGCAGGCTTCCTGCTGAGCAGGGAGATTGATGCAGGGCTCTATCTCAGGACCCTGGAATCATGACCTGAGCAGAAGACAGATGCTTAACAACTGAGCCACCCAGGTGCTCCGTTATTAGGTTTTTATCATCAAAGCACAAAATTTTGCTTTACAAAAGGAAAAAAATGTTGATATTTTTATTGTCACTTCTTGAGAGAGTTTCATAATTCCAACTTGCATTATTCATTTATTAAATATTTACTATAATCCTAAATCTGAAAATAATTCTGTTTTCCTACCTCAATATATATGAAATGGTTAATTTGGTGATTCACAAAATAATTGTTAATCTACATGAATCCCAACCACAAGTCTTCTTTTAGTAGATACTGAGTATTTAATATGCAAGGAACTGTTTCCCAAGTAACACTAAATAAATAAGTAGCAAAATGTAACAATCCAGATGAAAATAAAATTCCTTTTCCATAAAGGAATTTTTCATAATTCCTTTTTCATAAAGCTATAGGAAATCAAGGCTAATGTATTGCCAAAAGATCAGTGATTGTGTAGGGATAGGGCATGGTGACCATGTGGTTGGTTGGTGACTACAGATATAAATATGAAGCTTTAGTTATATAATCATAATGACATTCAAGAATATTTGTTCATTATATGGGACATTGCTGGGTATCATTATAATAGGTCAAATGCATAGGTAATTATTATTTTATAAATCTCCAAAGCCTTATAACTGACATTTTTATAACACTCAAAAATTTTAGATGCTTAAAAAACTTTCATTATAAAATGATTAAATCATGGTTACCAGGAAAGAATCCATGTTACAATCTTAAATTGCTAGGAACCCAGGGCGCCTGGGTGGCTCAGTGGGTTAAGCTTCTGCCTTCGGCTCAGGTCATGATCTCAGGGTCCTGGGATCTAGCCCCACATTGGGCTCTCTGCTCGGTGGGGAGCCTGCTTCCCCCTCTCTCTCTGCCTGACTCTCTGCCTGCTTGTGATCTCTCTCTCTGTCAAATAAATAAATAAAATCTTTAAAAAAATTGCTAGGAACCCTCCTAACTAATGGCATATTTTCACATTCTTCTTAGAGAACATAGAATTCATTTATTATTATATATCCAGTCAGAGAAATAAATTAATCGCAAGTATATGTTAAAGATCATGTTTGTCAAGCTGATTCATTCATTGCTTTCAGACAAAAGAGAACTTCTCTTAGTTGAGCCTTAAGGGCTATTACGTAGTATGTAGCTGCTAATGGAGATTCCACCTGTTAAACTCTTCTCCCATGATGTGGTCAAAGTAGCTTCTCTACTTTTAGGCTAGTTTCTGAATCTCACAAAAGCTATTGCACAACATACTTTTGTTTGGGTCTGTTAACTCACATGTGCAGGTATCATATGCCACCAGGGATGTGAGGTGTTGGGGTCTCCTGAGGAATGCTGCCCTTGACTTTGGAGTAGAAGCTTCAGCAGCCATCAGGACTCAGGTCCTCAAAACCCACCTTCTTCAGGCACCTGATATGAGCAGGGCCACTGGCATGAAGAGTTACACAGGAAGAGACAGATCCAGCTATCACTATGCTTTACTGGTGTAACCAGGTGCCCTGTACCATGCTAGGCCCTAAGTTACTGACAATGACACTGATACAGTTAGGTTGTGGTCATAACAACATGGTTTAATGGACTTCTCATCCAGGATTTTTTCTTCTCTTTTCCTTGTCTGTCCCCTAACAATAAAGTTGAAAAGGAATAGAAAGTGGCCTGAATTCATACTGGCACTCATAGTCCTGCAGTAACCACAGAGCCAGGGAATTGCTCCTGTGTGTCACTGAATAGTCTCAGCAATCCTGTGGGTGTGGCATTCTCATCCCCATTATACAGAGGAGGAAGCTGGAGCTCAGAGTCCTTACCTGTCTTCCCTACTGCACCTTTGCCTTTAGGGGAAAGCAGGTCCAGGATACCCCTGGAACAGGACCCACACTCACTGTGGTCAGGCAGGACCCCAATGGCTTTACTTAGGAGGCAGCAGGAGGCACCAAGCACCAAAGCAGGAAATAGACAACTTGAATCTGGATTCCTTTGTCTCCACATACCCCAGTACAATTCAGCCCCTACACCGGGACCTCAATGGCTTTACATAAGAGACAATCCAGATACTGAGCCCCAGAGTGGGAAAGAGGCTTCTTGGATCTGGATTCTGTTGTCTTCCCACAACCCAGGACAGATCTGTCTCCACAGCAGGGATGTACTCCCCCAATTCAGTTCCAGGTATCTGAAGGTGGAACACGCTCTGGACATTGCCAGGATGCATCTGTCTCTATTAAATAAAGAGTCATCATGGTCACCAAAAAAAGAGCTTTGCCCTAAGACATACAAACCTGTGAATTTCCAGCACATGTTTCACATTTCCTGCATTCATCTATCCATTAATTCATCCATTTATCCAGTTAACAGTTATTAAGACCAAACCATTTCATTGGTTACGATTTAGGCTTCTCCAGAATGGAAAGAAGGGAATAAAGAGTGGATAGGATAGTATAGTAAATTCAGATGTTAAATCTAAGAAGAGATGACTCCTTCCCATTAAGATTTCAACCTGCTCCTGTGTCTTATAGTTAATTATTTTAAAGCATGCTTTAATCTTATGGGCCCTTCTCCACATCTCTAGTGACTCTTTTCTTTATGTATATTTTTTGTCTTTGCATCAAAATTCTAAGATCAATTCTCCATACTCAATTCATATCCCCCTGCAACTCCCCTCCAACTCAGTTTTCCCACATTATCTAACAGATTGGTGGTCCCCCATACTTCCACAGAATTTACACTTGAAAATTCAACACCACCTCTTTGTCACATGTACAGATCAGGAAAGTTCAAGTGATTGTTCAAATGGAGACAAACAAATATTATTCCAAATGGAAAGGAAATCTTTCTCCAGGGCAGAATGCAATTGCTTGTGTAAGACTATTGTAGTGCAATCAGTTACCTAAAACTTAATAAAGCACCTTCCATTGAGCCAGGGTCAGATAACTGGAAGGCTGTGCTTTAGACTTTCAAATGAATGACACATTTTCTGTGATATATCTCGTACTTTTTGTTTATTGAAAAGGATTTTTCAAATATGTTTTCCGTGTGTTAGCAATAATTTATTATCATTACTTCAATAATCTCTTCCTGAACTTGTTTTTTATTTCTTCCTCAAAAACCTGTTTCTTATTTCTTCCTCAAGAAACCACATATGTCCTTCAATGGACGAATGGATAAGGAAGATGTGGTCCATATACACTATGGAGTATTATGCCTCCATCAGAAAGGATGAATACCCAACTTTTGTAGCAACATGGATGGGACTGGAAGAGATTATGCTGAGTGAAATAAGTCAAGCAGAGGGAGTCAATTATCATATGGTTTCACTTATTTGTGGAGCATAACAAATAGCATGGAGGACATGGGGAGTTAGGAGAAGGGAGTTGGGGGAAATTGGAAGGGGAGGTGAACAATGAGAGACTATGGACTCTGAAAAACAATCTGAAGGGTTTGAAGAGGTGGGGGGGTGGGAGGTTGGGGGAACCAGGTGGTGGGTATTAGAGAGGGCACGGACTGCATGGAGCACTGGGTGTGGTACAAAAGCAATGAATACTGTTATGCTGAAAATAAATTAAAAAAAATGATTAAAGAAAGAAGTCACAGAAATAAAAGGCACAACATAAGGAATATAGTTAATGACATTGTACTATTATTGTATAGTTACAGTATCTGTACTTGTGCGTAATTTATAAACCTATAGAATCACTATATTGTACACCCAAAACTAATGTAACATTGTGTGTCAGTTATACTCAAATAAAATAATTAAAAACAGAAAGAAAAAAGAAACCACATATGCAATAAAATCATGTAAAATTATAATGTTTTTCAAACTTTGTCATGGTTAAGTATCTTGTCTGAAAGCGTTGTCTACTATACCAAATTTAGACAATAAAATGGTGGTGATACATAATGGTGGAGTTTGGGAACTCTTTTGCAGTTTCCTGAGTGTTCAGTCAAAATTCATTTTCTGCACCATAGAATGTTAGACTTTCCTTTTGACGTATCCTTTTTAAAAAAAAACCTACAAAATAAGTATACATGAATCTGTATTACTATTTATATATGTATAATGTTTGAATTAGTAAAAAATTGGTCATAAGATATAAACTTTTAAAAATTGCAAATAATATATGTAATTACCCTGCCCCCATGAAGTGAAATTTCCTTCTGACTCTCACAGCTGAGCACAGGGCAAACCTAGTGACTCACCTCTAAAGAACGGAGTAGGTGAATGGCAAATAGTTTCTGTACACTAGAGAAACTAGACAAACACCACCTTAACCCTGTGATGAGGGCCAACATCTCCAGTGGCCCAGTAATGTTCTTTGGGTATCACCTCCTCCTAAATATGAGGTGATGAGAAGGGCACTTCAGCTCTTTGGTTTTATTTCTCAAAACTCATAACCACAGTCTAATCAGGAGAAAAATAACAGACTGTGCCTGCATTCCTCAACACTGTCAGAGTCATGAAAACAGTCTGGCGGTTCCTTGAACAGTTCGACAGAGAGTTACTATATGACTCCACAATTCCACTTCTAGGAACAAAGCCAGGAAATGTGAAAACATATGTCTACATAAATGCTAGTATAATTATATACATAGCATCATTATTCATAATGTCAAAATGGAAACAACCCAAATATCTACCTATTAATGCATGGATAAATAAAATGCAGTGTATTATTTGGAAACAAAAAGGAAGGGTACTGGTGCAGGCTACAATATAGATAAACTTTGAAAACATTAGCCCAAGTGGAAGAAGACAATATGCAAATGACATATTCTATAATGCCATTTATATAAAGCATACAGAAAGCACCCATCAATATGCCATCACATCTCTTCCCTCTCACATTCCGGGAAATGTTCAACTGCAGTTCAGGCTTTTGTCACAAGGTGGCACCAAAGGACCACCATCTTCAAAGTTCTTCCCCAAGACGTGTCTGCAAAGAGTACAAAAAATAACAATAATCTCTCCCAAAGTCAGAGTTTGAACCTATAAAGAATTATTCTAATTCTGTCCGAAAAATTGGTAGGTATAAAGGAAAATTACGAAAGCATATACTCTAAGGACTGGATACACCAAAACACCTGGTGCAGTGGTAACCCTTGGCCAGCTGTGGCAAGTATTTCAGCAGTGGTACAGGGCAAAGCAGGGAGTAGGTGACTAAAAGAGGCTGGGACATCAAAGAATGGTGTTTCCTGTGTGACGGACAGGGGATGAAAAGACAGAGGGTGGATGCCCTGTTCTCTGACAGGGACCTTGCATACAGTCCATACTGTACATCAGCTGATGGTGATGAGGGAAAAGAGAAATCAGTGAGTACAAAGGAGTTTGTAGCCAACAGCAAATGGTTCTGCTTTACTATAATTTTTCCAGGCCAAATTTGTAAAATAGTAAACAAACCATTTCATGATAGTTTTATACTCTTTGCAAAATGTACTCCTTTCCATTTTAAAGGACTACAAAAATGGAGATAAATGTGATTTACCTGGTGGTGAGATCCTGGATGGTAGCTCTGGGAGTCTCAGACCAAGGGCCTCCACTAAAGGGAGGGAAGCGGGAGGTATATAACTTCATGGGATCAGCCTGCTTTCTGGATTTTCAATTAAGTGGAACATCCCCTCTATACCCATCACTTTTCTAATATATATTTAATAAAACATTTTCTGGGATATCTAAACTGGAGATTGGAGATCCAGCTCTCGTCTGAACTGCAACCAAGCTGTAACTGTAAGCACATAGTAGAGGTGGTAGAGTTGGAAGGGACATAGAAACACACACACATAATCAATTAAAATTTTTGAAAGAAATAACTGGGTGATTTAATTTGTTAAGTCAAGAGTTGTTTCCTCCTGATTACAGCATCCAACATGCAGATTTCATTCACCTTTTGGTACAAAAATGGCACCCTGCCTTTTCCTTGGGACAGTTGATCCAGATGGAATTATTCTTGAGAAACTGTTAATTGTGTCTGCCAGCACTTGCCTTTTTCTCTTTCTCGCATAGATATGTTGACTGCCTCTTACACAGAGTAACTTAGAAAGCGGGTCATATCTTTAACTGAGTAGCTATATACAGTATGGCAACACAGCTTTGTCAATGAATTTGATATATTCTGAATTCCAGATTAAGACCTGGCATTATTTATTTTCTAAAAATTTTATTTATTTATTTGACAGAGAGAGAGAGAGAGAGAGAGAGAGCACACAAGCATGGGGAGGTGCAGGCAGCAGGAGAGGGAGAAGCAGTCTCCCTGCTGAGCAAGGAGCTCGATGAGGCATTCAATCCCAGGACCTGAGTTGCAGGCAGACACAACTGACTGAGCCACCCAGGGTTTGCTAAAGCTATGTTGACTCTAGGCATTCACTCTGAAAAGTTTATTTGAATAAAGTTTTGACGTATTTTCTCTGTAGGTTCCAAATGATCAACACAGGAAGCTTCACTTTGCTCATCCATAGTTGCTACATTTACAGTAATGAAAATGCATTATTTGTCTAAAAAGAGATATACAAACACTAAAAAATAATCAAGGGCAAAATACAGGGTGTTTGGAATTCAATAAATCAAGAGTGTATTGTGGTAAGAAGTGAAGCTGACAGCACATAATAATTGGGTTTAATTGACAATTTTTTCTTCCCAGACTGCATTTTTGTTAAATTTTGTATATTATCACTAGCTTCACTTTTCCCCCTTTCTCTGCTTTGCATTACTAGATTCACCAGAAGGAAAATTTAAAACATTTCAAAAATAGCTGTCTCCAGGTAAGTCACCCAGCACACAGTCCTCATTCTTCCTTTTGTTTCAAACATAAATGGGATCCCGGCTCAAACAAGAATGATCCTTGTTGCACACCTGCCAGCTCATGCATCCTCCTTGTTATTCTGAGAGGCTCAAGCTCACAGAAAAGTTAACAAAGTTAAACATGACTGAGTTTCCAACATAATCTCTCCTTGGTCTTCAAAAAATAGAGGCATCCAATATTTTTTGAACATGTCTTCAGAGTGGAAGTCTTTCACCATAAGTTACTCTTCAACATCATCTAGTGCCCATTGGTGATATGTCAGCTCCAAAGTTTCCCACTCTGTCTTTAAGGCATTCTTGTGTCTATAGGCATGGCTAGAAGCCTCCAGTCATCTGCTCCTATGTCATTCATGATTGGTCAGCAGCCCAGAATCCGATTAAATGTTCTGAAGCACAAAGACATTAAAGAAGTACCAGGATGCAAAATTCACACAGGATAAATCTAATGTGAATAGTTTGAGTTCTTGTAGCATAGGCTTAAAAGCAGGGTCAATGGAAAAGGGACGTTGTTTGTTACAAAACCTGAAAATGTCATGTTAATCCATTCACCAACAACAATCATAGGCATGACATTTGCTGCATTAACTTTCATTGTCTCTGTGAGTATAGTGGGATGACTCAGAGAAGAAGTAGGCACTGCCCTCGTTTTAGTAGGCATTTAGTATTTTTTTAATCCATCCTTTTGGCAGGCATTTAGTATTTTTTTAATCCATCCTCTTTGCTTTTGAAGTAATAGTTTCTCTCTAGTCAACTGAGAAAAATCAAGGTACCTGTTTTCGATTGCATTATCCCAGAAAACTATGTTGAGTTTCTAAGCCCAGTTACCTATGAATAGGACCTTATTTGGAAACAAGGTCTTTACAGATGTAATCAGGTTAAGATGAGGTCATTAAGGCAAGCTTTAATCCATATTACTTGTGTTATTATACGAAGTTGAAAATGCTATTGAAGACTGGGACAGTCGTGGAGAATATGTGGTGATAGAGGCAGAAACTTGGAAAGTGATGTTGCTGCAAGGAAGAAACATCAGAAACTGATGGTCACCACCAAAGGCCAGTTAGAGGCAATGAGGATTCTCTCTAGTATCTCAATGTGCAAGGTCCTATATCTTGGTTTTAGACTTGTAGCATCCAGAACTGTAAGAAACTCAATTTATGTTGTATTAAGCCACTGGTTTGTGGTATTTAATACAACAGCCCATGAAACTAATCAAGTACATTCATTTTGTTTCTTTCTTTCTTGGATTTGTTGCTTTGCTGTGATTAACAATATGCTGTATGTTATGTTATGAGCTGAAGTGGTATGTACTAGTTACATGTATTTACTCAGGAGTCATACAGTCCGTATTCCTATCTAAGCCTTGAAACTTGCTAGTCCTGACCATCCTGTGCCTCAGTTCCCTGATGTTGAAAGTTGGTCAACAATAACTGCTCCTCATAAATTGTGATAAAGACTCATGAGTAAGTATAGGTTTAGCAATTATGTTAGTATTGGGCAAAAGGAAGGAAACAATAAATAATAATCATTTTAATATTAATATATCAGAACAGATAATTAAAAGTTCAGCTGCCATTTTTATTACATGTATTCATATTGTATTTCATCGATTGACTTTCACAATATGTTTTCAGTATGTTCTACAGTACACCCATCTTTATAATCTGTTATTCTGTACTATCTCCTTACTGAGGATCAGTGGGATGGTGCAATTCTAATGTCAAACAGGAAGGTAAAAAAGATCAGAAATCACATCAAATAAAAAAGGAATGATAACCGATAAGGGGTTAATATCCAAAATGTATAAGCAATTCATACAGCTCACTTCAAAAAAATCTTATTTAAAAATGGGCAGAGGACCTAAATATTCATTTTTCCAAAGATGGCAAACAATACATCAATGGTATTGTAATAGCAAAGTATAGTGACAGATGGTTGCTATATTTGTGATGAGGATAACAGAACTTATAGACATGTTGAATCTGAAACTAATAAAACATTGTCAACTATACTTCAATTTAAAAATGTTAAATTTTTAAATTCTAGTACCTGACATTTCAAAATAACATTTGGAAAATCTCTGGCTCTTCAAAAAATTTATTATATCATGGAAAAACTGTGGACATCTGGGCATCTACATTACAATGTCTGATTGCTAGGATGATCTAACAACTGCACATTCACACCCTACTATGAGATACATGGGAAATGCAATTATTATCTATATGGTAAGAACGATTTAGATTTCTTTATTGCACATGAATATTAAAGACTAACTTCCGTCTCCTACTGAAAAAAAATCTTGCTTTAAAAAAATTTCTACGATGGACCTCAAGAACTAGTACATAGAATGCAGATAACTGATGAAGTGGCATTCCACCTGCTATACCTCTTCTCCCATGATGAGATCAAAGCATATTGTTGGATATGGGTTAGATTGTTATAGCTATTCCACAACATGCTTTTGTTCAGATCAATGAGCTCATTTGAGCCAGGATTCATACCCCACCTGGGATGTGAGGTGTTGGGGTCTCCTAAGGGCTGTTGCCTTTGAATCTGGAGTAGAAGCTTCAGCAACCATCAGGACACATATACTCAGAACCTTCCCGCTTCAGACACCTGATTTGAGCTTGACCACTGGCATGAAGAGCTGCACAGGAGAGATAGATCAGCTATCTCTATGTTTTACTGGTATAACTATGTGCCCAGCATCATGCTAAGCACTAAGTTAGTGACAACGACACTGATGTTGGGACATGATCATAACAACCACATATTATAATGGATTTCTCACAGAGCTTTTTTCTCTTTCCTTGTCTATCTCCTAACAACAAAGTAGAAAAGAAGTAAGAAGTGGCCTGAAATCATAAAGACATTCGCGATTCCACAGTAACCACAGGGCCATGGGCTTATTTATGAGCTTACACTGACTGTACTCTGTGATCCTGCGGGTGAAGCACTATGATTCCCATTTTACAGAAGGGGAATCTGAGACTCAGGGTCCTTATCTGTCTTCCCTCCCGCATCCCTGCCTTTAGAGGAAGGAAGCCCCAGGTTACCCCTGGAGTAGGAACCACGCTCACTGGGGCTGGGTAGGACCCCAAAGGCTTTACCTAGGAGACAGCTGGTACACTGAGCCCCAAAGCAAAAAGAATCCACTTGGATCTGGATCTCTTTGTTTCCTTACACTCCAGGGTGGCTCATCCTCTACCAAAGGGACCCACACCATCAGCTGTAACCCAAATATCTGAAGGTAGAACCTTGCAATCCCAGACAAGGCATGAATGTCTCTATAAAAAGTTATCACAATAAAGTGATCATTTCTATGTCAGGTATCTACAGCAATGAGATTTTTAGGCTGGTACTTCACACAAGAAATGTCTCCCCACACTCATCCATCCCTGCCCTCTTACTGAAAGCAAAACAGATAAACTCTTCAGGTCACTACATGAGGATGGATAGTAATAGAAGCTCTAGACTGGGACTCTGGCAATGGACAAAATGCTGCCCAGGTTAATGGAACAAAGACAGTCCCTGTAGTAAGAAAATGTTGTTTCCTTTAAAGACACAATACTGGAGATTATCAGTACACAGAGCCCCAGAGAGATATCTTAGGGTTCTTGGAGATGAGCTATCCCTCAGAAGGTGAACATGTAAAAATCAAGGTGATGCTAAGCAGTTAGCCATCTGTGGCAGAAAACTAAGAGACTGTCTATAATCATGTGACTGAAACACCTAGATACATACACAGAAAATGTCATCTAAGAAGTCTCATATTTATTTCAGGGAAGCAGGCCTAAACTACTAGTTAGGTAGTTAGTAGGCAGAAACTTAGTCAGTTGAACCATACATTAGCTTTATCCTGGGGAATTCTTGTCCTCCATTCCCAATATTTTCTTCCAGGTAGGCACATCCACAACCAAACACATCTAACCTCTCTATACACTCACTCCTCTACCAAGGGAATCACTACCTGATTAGTGATGTTGGAAGGAAAAATGGGTTGCACAACCCAGGCCTCTTCCTTCTGCAAGGGCCTATTCAGCCAAAGCAGCCCCACCCCGGTTGAACTGCCATTTTGCTGTAAAGCTTAAATTGACCTTGCCCTCCCCCCAGGGGAATTTATTTAAAAGTAAGTCCGGGAAACCAGTCCCACGTAACAAAGTCCAAGTACAAGGGTGGGTCAGGCCAGGTGGAGGTACTAAATCAGTGGGGGCGCATACTGTCTCCTAGCTACCAAGGAGTATGGGCCCCCACCCTTTGGGAGCCTTTTGGCACCAATCTTAACCAAGGTGTGATAGGCTAAATCATATGTCTACTAGGGTAAATTGTAATTCAGTTGGTCGCCTAGCATCACTGTGGAGTTTCCTGTGTGTATTACAATCTCATTGGCCACCTGCGTGTGGCCAGGCCCAACCACATGGCCTTTGCTCTATGAAAGTTAGTCTGGAAAGCAGGGAGGGGTCATCTTCTCTGTGGGGGCGGCCCCGACCGGTCTGTTTGATGGTCAGTCTGATTCCCGATGCTTGGTGCGAAATAAATCTTTGCTTGACCTTGGCTTTGTATCAGTCTCGCTCCTTTAATCATGGACCCATTATTGGGGTACCCAATTTTGGGGGACCCAACATTTCAAAACTAAAGCAATCTACTCTTATGGAGTCAATTCTGTTAGTTTAAGAGAAAACAGGATGGTTTAATTTGTAGAGCCCAAAGTTGTTTGTTCTTTATTACAGCATTCAAAATGCAAATTAAATTATCATTTGCTACGGAAATGGTACCCTGACACTTTTGTAGGGCAGTTAAAGGAGATGGAAATATTCCTGGGCAATCTTTAACTATGTATCTACTAGCAATTGCCCTCTCTTCCTTCACACATAGAACTGTAAACTCCTTTTCATCCTGAATAACTGGGAAATTAGGTCTTTAATAGAGTAGCCATATTCAATACAGCACCATAGATCTGTTTATGGATATGATACATTTTGAAATCCAGGTCAAAAACTCACATTATTTAAACCTGTCTTTCATTATCCCAAAGGCACTTGAAAATCCAGAAGTGTCTCCCCAATAATTGATTTTGGCTGGATAGTATTAAGCAATATAGAAGGTTTGCTAAGTCTGTGATGGCTCCAGGTATTCATTCTAAAAACAGTCTGAATAAGGTAGGTGTTGGAACACACCCGGATCCTTAACAATGTGACTGGGGTCTGGTGGAATCCTGTGAGTAAACTCCAGGAGATGGAGGGCAAGAGTCTTCCAGGGCCAACACCCGGAATAAACAGGGGAGGATGCCTGGGGTCTTTTCAGGTTCTCCTTTAGATAGAGCTGATAAGTGTGGAGAATGCTTAACTTGCTCTTGTCATTTAAAGCTAGGAGATAGTCTCATTTAAAGCTAAGAGATAATCGTTGTTCACTTGTCTCACTTGAATGCCTGCTCGTAAATCACATCTCACACATAGCCCACACCCTGCTCATAAATCTATATCCTGTTAGTAATGGGATCTTGTGGAAGGTATAAAAGAAGTGATTGTAAGAAATAAAGACGTCTACTGATCATCAGTCATAGTACCCCCCATCACTTTGGCTCCGATCACCAGGATCCCCTCCTCATGAAGGTGACAAGTGGAGCCCGAACAGGGACCTGAAATTGACGGACAGTCAACACAGTGAGCCAGAGACCCTGACAGAAGGAGGTAAGTGAGAATGATGGGGCAGAATCAAAGTCATGCCCAGGCTTTTCTAGCATTAATACAACATCTTTTATCTCTGAGGGGCGCTCGAGTATCTAGACATCAATTAAGAACTGGACTGTTGCTAGGACTTCTAATACTATGTTGAACAAGAGTGGTGAGAGTGGGCATCCTTGTCGTGTTCCTGATCTCCACAGGAAGGCTGCGAGCTTTTTCCCATTGAGGATGATATTTGCTGTGGGTCTTTCATAGATAGATTTTATGAAGTTCAGGAATGTTCCCTCTATCCCTATACTTTGAAGCATTTTAATCAGGAACGGATGCTGGATTTTGTCAAATGCTTTTTCTGCATCCATTGAGAGGACCATGTGGTTCTTCTCTCTTCTCTTATTCATTTGTTCTATCACATTGATTGATTTGTGAATGTTGAACCATCCTTGTAGCCTAGGAATGAATCCCACCTGGTCATGGTGGATAATCTTTTTAATGTGCTGTTGGATCCTATTTGCTAGGATCTTGTTGAGAATCTTAGCATCCATATTCATCAGTGATATTGGTCTGAAATTCTCCTTTTTGGTAGGGTCTTTGCCTGGTTTGGGGATCAAGGTAATGCTGGCTTCATAGAAAGAGTCTGGAAATTTTCCTTCTGCTTCAATTTTTTGAAACAGCTTCAGGAGAATAGGTGTTATTTCTTCTTTGGAAGTTTGGTAGAATTCCCCAGGGAATCCGTCAGGTCCACGGCTCTTGTTTTTTGGGAGGTTTTTGATCAGGGCTTCAATCACGTTACTAGATATTGGTCTATTCAGGTTGTCAATTTCTTCCTGGTTCAATTTTGGGAGTTTATAGTTTTCCAGGAATGCATCCATTTCATCTAGATTGCTTAGCTTACTGGCATATAACTGTTGATAATAACTTCTGATGATTGACTCTTGTTCAACATAGTATTAGAAGTCCTAGCGACAGCAATCAGACAACAAAGAGAAATAAAAGGTATCCAAATTGGCAATGAAGAAGTCAAACTCTCTCTCTTCGCAATGACATGATTCTTTATATGGAAAACCCAAAAGACTCCACCCCCAAACTACTAGAACTCATACAGCAATTCAGTAACGTGGCAGGATACAAAGTCAATGTACAGAAATCAGTGGCTTTCTTATACACTAACAGTGAAAATAGAGAAAGGGAAATTAGAGAATCGATTCCATTTGCTGTAGCACCAAGAACCATAAGATACCTGGGAATAATCCTAACCAAAGAGGTAAAGGATCTGTACCCAAGGAACTACAGAACACTCATGAAAGAAATTGAAGAAGACACAAAAAGATGGAAGACCATTCCATGCTCTTGGATTGGAAGAATAAAGATTGTTAAGATGTCTATACTGCCTAGAGCAATCTATACTTTTAATGCCATTCCGAT
>NW_022631232.1:77448-90690 GCF_010015895.1 Lontra canadensis
CAGCAACATCTTCCTAGGAACATCGCCAAAGGCAAGGGAAGCAAGGGCAAAAATGAACTATTGGGATTTTATCAAGATCAAAAGCTTTTGCACAGCAAAGGAAACAGTTCACAAAACCAAAAGACAACTGACAGAATGGGAGAAGATATTTGCAAACAACATATCAGATAAAGGGCTAGTGTCCAGAATCTATAAAGAACTTAGCAAACTCAACACCCAAAGAACAAATAATCCAATCAAGAAATGGGCAGAAGACATGAACAGACATTTCTGCACAGAAGACATCCAGATGGCCAACAGACACATGAAAAAGTGCTCCATATCACTCGGCATCAGGGAAATACAAATCAAAACCACAATGAGATACCACCTCACACCAGTCAGAATGGCTAAAATTAACAAGTCCGGAAATGACAGATGCTGGCGAGGATGCGGAGAAAGGGGAACCCTCCTACACTGTTGGTGGGAATGCAAGCTGGTGCAACCACTCTGGAAAACAGCATGGAGGTTCCTCAAAATGTTGAAAATAGAACTACCCTATGACCCAGCAATTGCACTGCTGGGTATTTACCCTAAAGATACAAACGTAGTGATCCAAAGGGGCACGTGTACCCGAATGTTTATAGCAGCAATGTCTACAATAGCCAAACTATGGAAAGAACCTAGATGTCCATCAACAGACGAATGGATAAAGAAGTGGTATATATATACAATGGAATACTATGCAGCCATCAAAAGAAATGAAATCTTGCCATTTGCGACAACGTGGATGGAACTAGAGGGTATCATGCTTAGCAAAATAAGTCAGTCAGAGAAAGACAACTATCATATGATCTCCCTGATATGAGGGAAAGGAGATGCAACATGGGGGGTTAATGGGGTAGGAGAAGAGTAAATGAAACAAGTTGGGATTGGGAGGGAGATGAACCATAAGTGACTCTTAATCTCACAAAACAAACTGAGGGTTGCTGGGGGGAGGGGGGTTGGGAGAGGGGGGGGTTTATGGACATTGGGTAGGGTATGTGCTATGGTGAGTGCTGTGAAGTGTGTAAACCTGGAGATTCACAGACCTGTACCCCTGGGGAAAAAAAAAATATATATATATATATATGTTTATAAAAAATAAAATTAAAAAAAAAAGCTTGTCATAATGTAGGATCCTTTAAACATCAGGCCTGAGTAAAAGTGTTAGAAACCATGGCTGTTCAAAAACAATTGCAAAAAAAATGTTTTAATTGTGGACAAACAGAACACATAAAAAAAACAATGCCGTCTCCCTCCCTGTCTGGTTGCCCGCTCTCTTGCCAATCGTCTGAATAAATTCACGATTCATCCCCCTAATGTTTGTTCCCGCTGTCAACAAGGCAAACACTGGGCCAAGGAATGTAAGTCTAAAACCGATAAAGATGGATATCCCTTGGGGGACATTAAGGGGCCAACCCCAGGCCCCAATAAATATGGGGTCATGGAACTATCTTACTCAGTTTGGACCCAACAGAGACTCTCAGTAATGGACTTAGTCCCTGCTACTCAGGGGAGTGGTGCTCTTGATAATCCCTCTCCCTAAGGCTTGCTTTATACATCCATCTCAATGTCCTTATAAATTGTCAACAAACCTATATGGACCTATACCCCAAATATAGTTGGTCTCCTGCTTGGACAGAGTAGTTTAACTATGAAAGGAGTTACAGTGCATACTGGAGTTATAGACTTCCATTACTATGGTGCGATTCAAATTATGGTTTCTGTCACTGTTCCTTGGACCTTTTCAGCAGGCAAACACGTTGCCCAACTTTTGTTACGTCCCTATATTATGCCTAAAATCTTCAGATTTTAGGGAAGGAGGATTCAGCAGTACTAATAAAAAGACTCATCTTTCTAAGAAACTGTTTGAAGGAAGTCAACCCCAAATGTAGCTTTCTATTAAGGGACGAATATTTGAAGGCTTTTAGATACTGGAGCAGATATCTCTTATCATTTCTTGTCAATATTGGCCATGCCAGTGGCCTATAATGCTTGCTGATTATGCCCTGAGGGTCTTGGCTATGTAACTACTCAACAATTGATACAAAGCAGCCGACCTTTGCCCTGTACAGGCCCAGAGGGATTACAAGGTCATATTCAACAGTACATTGCCCCTGTACCTATTATTAGTCTCTGAGGATGAGATTTACTACAATGGGGTGCTGAAATTCACATACCTACATCCTTACTTGTAAAAAACATGATGAAAAAATGGGGTATACACCTGGGAATGGCTTAGGTAAAAACTCACAAGGAGTGCCTGAACCTCTAGCTCTTAACCCTAGTGATACTCGCACTGGGATGGGTTTTATATAGGGGCCATTGGGGTTGACAAAGCCCCTTCACCAATTCCAATCACCTGGAAAAGTAACGAGCCTATTTGGACCCCCCGAGTGACCCCCTCATGTTAGATAAACTGAAAGCTCTAAAAGGTTTAATTCAAGAACAATTAGAAAAGGGACACATTGAATTTTTTTTCTCCTTGGAATTCTCCAGTTTTTGTTGTAAAGAAAAGGTCAGGCAAATGGAGATTATTAATAGATCTCTGTAATATTATTGCTGCAATGGTAACTATGGGTGCACTACAACCAGGATTCCTGCTCCCTCTTGTATACCTACTAAATGGCCTTTAGTAATTTTGGATTTACAAGACTGGTTTTACACTATTTCTATCCACCCCTCAGACAAAGAACATTTTGCATTTTCAATTCCAACAGTAAATCAACAGGAACCTTTACAAAGATTTCTATGGAAAGTTCTCCCTCAAGGCATGACTGACTCTCCTGTGATGTGCCAGTATCTTGTAGGAAAGATTCTTGAGCCCATTCGACAATTATATCTCACATGTTATATTGTCCATTACATGGATGATATCTTACTAGCAGTCCCAATACCAGAGGTCTTACATCAGTTGTTTTCAAATACACAATACCTGCAACAGGCAGGTCTTATAATAGTTCCTGAAAAGGTACAATTTACTCCACCCTTCTCCTATTTAGGTCATATTATAGAATGTACTGCCATTTGTCCTCAGAAGTTTTCCATTTGTCAATATACTTTAAGTACTCTAAATGATTTTTAAAAATTATTAGGAAATATTAACTGCTTATGCCCAATGTTGGGTATTCCTACACATCAACTTATAAATCAATTTGCCACTCTTGAGGGAGACACTAACCTTGGTAGTCCTCGAAGCTTAACACCACAGGAACTTCTGTTCCTTGAAGAACACCTTCATCAAGTGTTCTTGCGTCGATATGATTCTTCATTACATTTACTGTTATTTCTTTTCCCTACTCCCCATTCACCTACAGTGGTGATAGCTCAACAAGACTCTCCTTTAGAAGGATCTACCTGAAACACTGAGCTCCTAAGGTTTTAACTGCATATGTTGACCTCCTTGCAGATCTCATTATCCTTAGCCCAACCAGATGTCTTCAAATATTGGGATACAACCCTCATGTTATCATTCTTCCTATTTCTATAAAACATTTTTCTTCCCTGTTTCCCTTGAATGATCATCTTCTTAATGCTTTAGCAGGATATTCTGGAACCATTGGAAACCATTACCCTGAGGGTAAATTATGAGATTTCCTAAAAAAGACGTCATTTGTAATTTCTAATATCTGTAAAGCTAGTCCAATTCCAGGTGCTCCCATGTATTATATTGACGGCTCCTTGACTAGAAAAGGAAGCATACATGGACCTAGCTTAAACCTCTTAATTTAAAATGAGTATGCATCAGTGCAGCAAACAGAAGTATTCGTTTGTTCTTCTCTGTTAACTTGTATATCTTCTGCACTTAACATTGTTTCTGATTCTGCTTATGTAGTTGGTCTCTTTCCCACCTTTGAAACAGCTCAGATATCTACAACACAAAAAACCATGTTACACCTTCTCACAAAACTACAGTCCCTTGTACAATCATGTTCCCATCCTCTCTATGTCACCCATATTAGGGCCCATTCTTCTCTCTCAGGACCCATGGTAGATGGTAACTGTCAAGCAGATATCCTGACTTGTCCTATTTTCACATCACCTGCAGATGAACACTCGGTTTTGCATACTAAGTCTAATTGACTGCATAACCATTACCAAATTCCACTTCGAAAGGTGCATAACATTGTTCAATCCTGTCCTATCTGTGCACCTTTGCATTGTTCCCTACACCCTTCAGGAGCCAATCCTCGTGGCTCACAAGCCAACAAACTATGGCAAATGGATGTAACTCATTTCGATCTCTTTCCTCGTCAACCTTATTTACATGTTGTTATTGATACATTTTCTAAATTTCTTTGGGCAGTTCCTTAGTCCTCCAAGTCCTTTACTGCCGTCTGCTCTACTCTATTGCAATGTTTTAGTGTTATGGAGGTCCCTGCTACTATAAAAACTGATAATGCACCAGCTCACCCAAGCCACAAATGTACTCCCTTTTCTTCTGATTGGTAGATTCATCATATTACAGGTATACCTTATAACCCACAAGGACAAGGTATAGTTGAATGAGCTCATTGTACACTAAAACTGCAATTATTAAAAAAACAAAAAAGGGAAAACCCCCAAGGATGTTTCAGCACTCTCTTTATTTGTTCTTAATTTTTTGAATTTACCCCAAGGCGACATTCAGACAGCAGCAGAAAAACACTTCTCACAATCACAGCAATCCCTTGAAGCATCTATTCCTATTTGGTTCAAATCTTTAAATGAATGGCTGGCTCCCTGGCCTCCTATTAAGGAAAGGCAGAGCATCTGCTCTTATTTCCTCAGATTCCAGTGATGGACCCTCAGAAACACTATGGCTCCCTCTTCGGCTCATCAGGCCCTGGAAAACCAATGACCCTGCCGATAACCACTGCATCCCCGATCTCCGAGAAAGATCCGGAAATGCAAGAGACATAGCAGGTCACTCACAAGATGCATGTGCTGTCCCTTGGTAAGAAGAGACCCTGACCATATCAGCATAGTGCCAAGATCCACCCACATGGGGTCAGATTAAGGCCCTGTCAGCTAAAGGAAAAGCAGTTTTAGGATCTACCCAAAGCCCACAGACCCCTGAGAACTTGTTTTTTACTATGGTTGCTCTTCTGACCTGTACATCAGCGGTAAGCTGAAATTATATATATCGGGCATGGATACCTCACCCACCACTCTTACACTTGGTTGAATGGAGTGAAAATGGGCCTATAATATACACAAATGATTCTATACATATGCCCTCTCCTTGGAGACAGGAGGGGCCAAAACATCCTCAAGATGAAGGTACCCCTTTTAACATTTCTTTAGGATATAGAATTCTTCCTATTTGTTTAGGAGGTACTTCTCCTTGCATTCCATTGGCCTTGCAGACTTGGCTTAATATTTTACCCCCTACAAAACAATCACAAACACTGTTAGGACTTTTGGAGGCCATGTCTCTTAATTTTACAGATGTGAACATTACTACAGAAGGTAAATGTCCTGTATCTCAATGTCAATCTATATCTTATAAACATTGGAGATATACACCTGTTCGCCTGTTTGGTAGAGTGACTGTCACGCATCCCATGGAAAATTATTGACTATGAAAATAAACAATCACACTTATTACTTCATTGATTCATGTCCACATGGGCGATTCTCTCACAGTTGTATAAAGGACGATAGCACCATGTGTGACAATATATATAAAATGCTTTGGATTGTCAATGCCAGTCATTGGGAACACCACAGGTGTGGTTTGATGGCTTGGCATGAAGGAGGATTATCTTTACCATGACCTTGTCTTAAATATAATGATCAGTTATATCCTGAACAACCTGATATCTGGAAATTGGCCGCTGCCACACAACCTCTTGAATATTGGGAAGGCAATTTCTCAGGAACAGTTAACAATCTGAGTTCCACTTAATTCATTTGATTACAATGCATCCTCTTATATTCATGCTTGTTTACTAATACCTTATGTTTTTGCTATTAGACCTTTACAATTTAGTGAAACTCTTAGAAGTGTTGAATACATCATGTATATTATACACTTGCATGAATTCATTTGTACCATTTAATGCCACTCAGGATAGTATTATCATGCTGAAAGCCAGAAAAAAACATCTGGCTTCCTGTAAATCTCACTTGAGAATGGCAACATTCTCCAATAGAAGGTCTTATAACAAAGGTACTTTCTCTTCTGACCTGATCAAAAAGATTTATAGAATGGATAATATTTGGCCTTATTAGTCTTATTGCTATAGTTCCTGTAGCTGCAGTAGCTGGGATTGCCTGCACGTAAATCACATCTCACACATAGTCCACACCCTGCACAAAATCTATATCCTGTTTGTAATGGGATCTTGTGGAAGGTATAAAAGAAGTGATTGTAAGAAATAAAGACATCTACTGATCATCAGTTGGTAGTCCCCCCATCACTTCTCCTATGATCACCAGGATACCCCACCTTGTGAAGGTGAAGATAGGTTTCACATATGATTAAATATTTGCTAAAGATCATGAAACCAGTTAGTAAATATTCACAAGCAACTCCATTGAGACTCCAAAGTCCCCATACCTAATCATTGAGAAATACAACCTTTTTTTGTGTTGGGGCTGAGGTCAACACAAGGGAAGTGACTACCCACGGTACAATGGGTAAGGATTGATCTGGTATTTGAGACCCAGGTCTCCTGACTTTACTGTTGTACTGTACACCCATCTTGATACTCTTTATGTTTCTATACTGCCTCCTTTCTGCCACTGAAAGGAAAGTTGCTATTCCAATGTCAAAATGGGAGGTTAAAGAAAAGATCAGAAAAAAATAAATGGTGACTTGCTTCTTCATTTCCACTATCTTCAGGCAATTTATCCTATAAAAAAAATCACCAAAGCTTATCTGCCATATAAATATGCATACATTTCCTTTGTCTTTGTTCAATCTGAAGGATCTCTGTGAAATGTTCATTTTCAAGACATCTCTTTTGTGAGTGGAAAAATACAGCAGAGACCACACATATATTTGCTAAAATATTATGTATCAGATGTTTTCTAAATGTTTGCTTATTTCTCATAACAGCTCTGTGAGCTTAATATCATTATGCCCATTCTAAAGATGGGCAAGTTCAAGCTCACAAAGGGTGATTCACAACTCCACTATCACACACACATTTAGAAGCAGGAATGCAGTTCTACAAAATATATTCATTTACATATACACTTTCCCCAAATTAGTATATACATATTTTTAAGTAACTTGTCCTTTTCACTCAGCATGATAGCCCAGGATATTAATTTGTATTGCTTTTTGTATTATATCTTGGCATATTTTTTTAAAGTTTAATGAGTATAGTGCTTGTTATGTGAACTATCTATATCATTTACCATTTTCCTATTCATTTGTAAGACTTCATTCCATATCAAGGATAATAAGTAATGTACTTAAGGACTTAGTATAAAAGTACCACTAGAACAAAAGAGCCATTCTAAATCCTAAATATAAAGCGATAGGAAATGAAACACATTGTCTCATGTAAGAATGTATCATTTCATGAGTTTATAAACAATGACAGAACTGAGCACAAATGATCAAATAGAATGATCACATCAGTGAATGTAAATGCACATAACTCCCCTCATAAAAGAAAAGCATTTTCAAATTGTCTATTGCAGGAAAATCCAAAAGTGTATTAAACCTAAAACAAAGGAATTCACATAGGCTAATTTTTCAATTTTTATTTAAATTCAATTAGCCAATATATAGTACATCACTAGTCTCACATGTGCTGTTCAACAATTTATCAGTTGCATATAACACCCAGTGCTTACCACATCATGTGCCCATTACCCAATTACCTTATTCCCCCCCACTTCCTCTCCAGCAACCCTCAGTTTGTTCCCTAGAATTAAGGGTTTTTCATGATTTTTCTTCCTCTTTGATGACTTCCCATTCAGTTTTCCCCTCCCTTCCCCTATGATCCTCTGCAAGGTGGTACAGCCACTCTGGAAAACAGTATGAAGTTTCCTCACAAAGTTAAAAACAGAGGTACCTTATGACCCAGCTATTGCACTACTAGGTATTTACCCAAAGATATAAATGTGGTGATCCGAAGGGGCATGTGCACCCCAATGCTCATAGCAGCAATGTCCACAGTAGCCAAACTGTGGATAGAGCTGAGATGTCCGTTGACAGATAAATGGATAAAGAAGTGGTATATATATATATATATATATATATATATATGAATATTACTCAGTCATCAGAGAAAATGAATACTTACAATTTACACTGATGTGAATGGAACTGAAGGGTATTGTGCTGAGTGAAATAGGTCAAGAAATCAAGCAGAGAAAGACAGTTATCATGTGGTTACACTCATATATGGAATATAAGAAGCAGCACAGAGGTTAAATTTTTTAAATATGGAAATATATATCAGGCAATTGCCAATAATAAGATATGAGGGGTCATAGTATTGCTATTAGAGTAAAATTGAGACCAAAACAGATTTCAAATGACAAAAAATAGGTTTTAATGCTAAAGGCTAAATTCAAAAGGAAGATGTGTGATATTAGTATTTATATACACAATTACACAGCAAAAGTATTCATAGAAAAACTATAGTAAGTATAAAGGGTAAAATGAAGAAACATACTAATAATAGATGATTCTAACATACTTCCCTTAATCCTAAAATGGTCAAGTGGAATAATATTTAGTCATTACAGAGAAGACCTAAACAGAATCTCAAGGGCAGGTCTTACAAACACTGAACTGTGATTCCTTTTAGACAAGACACTAACATTTTAGAAAAACTAAATAATATACCACAATTTTATTCCATCCATTAATTGGTGGTCATTTGAGTTGTTTCCACTTTTGGCTGTTATGAATAATGATGTTACATACATCATATCCAAGATATGTTTTCATTTGTCCTCACTGTGTATCTAGGAGTGCAATTGCTCAGTCCTATGATAATTCAGATATAATGAGTCATGAAAACTCATTATATCTGAGGCTGTTAAAGAAATCTTGAGCCCAAAGGGAAATACAGATTAAAATTGCCAAATTTGATGAGGATAATGATGATGAAAACACAACATACCAGAATCTAGCTAAAGCTACTGTCAGAATATATTTTGAAGTATTAAATACCCACATGAGGGTGGAGAGTGGGTAAAATGGCTGAAGAGGATCAAAAGGTAAAAAATTCCAGTTATGACATAAATTAGTCATGGGGATGTAATTTTCAGCATGATGACTATAATTAATAATTCTGTATTGCATATTTAACCAACTGAGCCACCCAGGTGTCCTATATTGCATATTTTAAAGTTACTTTGGGTGGGCCTTAAAATTCTCATCACAAAATAAATTTTGTATCCATATATGATGAAGATGTTAACTAGACTTAGTGTGATGATCATTTTGCAAAATATACAAACAGAATCATTATAGGATGCACCTGACAAATAAAATAAAAAGTTACATGTCAATTATACCTCAATAAAGGAAAAAGAAATGCATTGAGGTGGTCAAAATGTACAAACTTCCAGTTAATAGATAAATCAGTTTTGGAGATGCAATGTATGGCATGGTGACTATAGTTAACAATAATGTAATGTATATTTGAAAGTTGTTAAAAGAGTAGATCTTAAAAGTTATTACCACAATTAATAGAAATTGTAACTATGTGTGGTGGTGGATATTAACTTACTGTGGCAGTCGGGTTTTTTAAAGATTTTATATATTTATTTGAAAGAGAAAGACACAGCGAGAGAGGGAACACAGGCAGGGGCAGTGGGAGAGGGAGAAGCAGGCTTCACACCAAACAGGGAACCTGATGTGGGGCTTCATCCTAGGACCCTGGGATCATGACCTGAGCCAAAGGCAGATGCTTAACAACGGAGCCACCCTGGTGCCCCTGTGGTAATTGTTTTGCAATGTATACATACCTCAAATCATTATGTTGTACTCCTTAAACTTATACAGTGTTATATATCAATCTTTCTCAATAAAACTAGTAAAAAAATAAAATTAAAAACCCTATATCAATAGAAATTTAAAAAATAAATGAATTAAACATTCCATTAAAAAATCATGATTAAGAATCAATACCTAAACTATAAGAATAAAATGGAAAAGAACAGTTAAATGTAATAGAAGAATTGAATGGTTTAAAAAACTGCATGCCTGACAAAACACAGAGCATTTTGGATGCAAAGGCAGCAAAACTTGGCATTGTGGATGATACAGCAAATGCTGAGCTGGGATCTAGAATGAGGTTGCCCTTGAACCCCTCAAGACAGTCCCTTGAGGGTAAGGATCAGATTTTCCTGTGTATGTGTATGTGTGTGGGCAAATACATACTATACATATACACATTATATATATTCACACTATATACATATCACATTCTACATACACATATATTAAATATATGAATATATGTAGGCACACAAATTGTTAAATTAGCAAGTTGGAAGATGAGCTCACTGCTGTGTTTACGGGTATGTATCTGTGTGTGTGCATCTCTGTGTAGCAAACCATATAAAACAACACCATATTTTGCTTAGGGAAGTTTTCATTTGGAGTAAAATGATAAAGGAATGCATGGGGATGTTAATTATTCTGGATGGTGATATCTCTAGGAGCGAAGAAGGAAGTGTAAACATTTCTCTCAGTCCAGATTGATTTTGTAGCTCACAATGCTTTTTAACTGAAATATTTCATAAGTAGCAGAGATTTAAGGAGACAACATAAATAAAATACACATTCATTTTAGCAAATGTTTAATGTTGACCAGTTGCAGATGCTTAATGTCAATATCCAGCCATCCCATCATTATTGACATTGACATTGTGCACATTTAGTGACTTAACTCTAATGAATAGAGCGGGTGAATGGAAAATAGTTACTGTACACTGGAAAAAGTAGATAAACACCATCCTAGCCCTATACTGAGGGTCAACATCCCTAATGATCCAGTGAAGTCATGTGGGTATCATGTCTTGCCAGTTACGAGGTCATGAGGAGGGGACTTCAACTCTGGCATTCTTTCTCAAAACCCACAATCACAGTTGAATCGGGAGAAAAATAACAGAATATGCCTGCACTTCTCAACACTGTTATGTCCTGAAGACAGTTTGGGATTTCCTCAAATGCTTCACCAGAGAATTATCATAGGACTGAGCAATTGCACTCCTAGGTACACAGCGAGGACAAATGAAAACATATCTTGGATATGATGTATGTAACATCATTATTCATAACAGCCAAAAGTGGAAACAACTCAAATGACCACCAATTAATGGATGGAATAAAATTGTGGTATATTATTTAGAAATAAAAAGGGATGAATTACTGATACATGTTACAATATGAATGAAACTTGAAAACATTAAGTGAAAAAAGTCAATTATGCAAAAGACTATGTATGATTCCATTTATATGAAGTATCCAGAGAAAGCCCATCAATATACTACACCCAAGGAATTCCCCCTTTCCATCCTGACTTCCCGCAAACTCTGTATGTTAAGTTTGAGTCACAGCCCCTCCCTGTCTCTTTCCTTCCTTTGAGTGACTATTTAAGCTGCAGTTTAGGCTTTTTTAAAAGGTGGAAATAATGTACTACCATCACCAAACTTCTAAGAAGTGTCTGCAAAGAGTAAAACAAAAAAAAAATCACAATCTTCCAAAACCAATAATCTGAACCTCCGCAGAATGATTCAAATTCTGTCCAGAAAAAAACAAAAAACAAAAAACAAAAACAAACAACAACAACAAAAAAACCCTGATAGGTGTAAAAGAAGATTGTGAAATCACATAGTCCAGGGCAGTGGGGCTCCTTGGCAGTCAATAGCTGGTGTGCAAAGGGCAGTGCAGGGTAGAACAGGGGATAGGAAAGAAAGAAAATGGGACACAGAGCAGTGTCTAGACAGCTGTACCTGTGTCATGGACAGGAAATGACAGCCATGGTGTAAGAAAGTCTAGGCAGCCTATGCAAGGTTGGAGTAATGAAGAGTGAACACCCTGTTCTCTTATATGGATCCTCTGTTCAGGCCACAATGTACAGCAGCTGACAGTGATGAGGGAAGAGATAAATCAGTGAACATGATGAAGTTTGGGGTCAAATGAAAATGAATCTGCTTTAATATATATATGAACTTTCCAAGCAGAATTGGTAAAAGAAAATAAATCACTTCATGATTTTTTTTCACTCTGCAAAATATACTCCTTTACACATTAAAAAAAAATGGAGATAAATGGAATCAATTCTCTAATTTCCCTTTCTGTATTTTCATTGTTAGTGTAGAAGAAAGGAACTGATTTCTGTACATTGATTTTGTATCTGCCACATTGCTGAATTGCTGAATGAGTTCTAGTAGTTTGGGGGTGGAGTCTTTGGGTTTTTGATATAAAGTATCCTGTCATCTGCAAACAGAGAGAGTTTGACTTCTTCATTGCCAATTTGAATACCTTTTCTTTCTCTTTGTTGTCTGATTGCTGTTGCTAGGACTTCTAATACTATGTTGAACAA
The DNA here is from genome assembly GCF_010015895.1 of Lontra canadensis. Classification (NCBI taxonomy): domain Eukaryota; kingdom Metazoa; phylum Chordata; class Mammalia; order Carnivora; family Mustelidae; genus Lontra; species Lontra canadensis. Next base: position 89,979 of record NW_022631232.1, read on the forward strand.
GAGTGGTGAGAGTGGGCATTCTTGTTGTGTTCCTGATCTCAAAGGGAAGGCTGTCAGCTTTTTTCCATTGAGGATGATATTCGCTGTGGGTTTTTCATAGATAGATTTTATGAAGTTGAGGGATGTTCCCTCTATCCTTATACTTTGAAGCATTATAAGCAGGAATGGATGCTGGATTTTGTCAAATGCTTTTTCTGCATCAATTGAGAGGACCATGTGGTTCTTCTCTCTTCTTTTATTGATTTTTTCTATCACATTGATTGATTTGCAAATGTTGAACCAAGCTTGCAACCCAGGGATAAATCCCATCTGGTCATGGTGGATAATCTTTTTTTTTTTTTTTTTTTACATTTGCCTAACTTTTTAAAAATTTTTTATTTATTTTCAGCATAAAAGTATTCATTGTTTTTGCACACACCCACTGCTCCATGCAATCCGTGCCCTCCCTAATACCCACCACATGGTTCCCACAACCTCCCACCCCCACCCCTTCAAAACCCTCAGATTGTTTTTCAGAGTCCATAGTCTCTCATGGTTCACCGCCCCTTCCAATTTCCCTCAACTCCCTTCTCCTCTCCATCTCCCCTTGTCCTCTATGTTATTTGTTATGCTCCACAAATAAGTGAAACCATATGATAATTGACTTTCTCTGCTTGACTTATTTCACTCAGCATAATCTCTTCCAGTCCCATCCATGTTGCTACAAAAGTTG
>NW_022631232.1:91090-111397 GCF_010015895.1 Lontra canadensis
GGAATGGCATTAAAAGTATAGATTGCTCTAGGCAGTATAGACATTTTAACAATGTTTATTCTTCCGATCCAAGAGCATGGAATGGTCTTCCATCTTTTTGTGTCTTCTTCAATTTCTTTCATGAGTGTTCTGTAGTTCCTCGGGTACAGATCCTTTACCTCTTTGGTTAGGATTATTCCCAGGTATCTTATGGTTCTTGGTGCTACAGCAAATGGAATCGATTCTCTAATTTCCCTTTCTCTATTTTCACTGTTAGTGTATAAGAAAGCCACTGATTTCTGTACATTGACTTTGTATCCTGCCACGTTACTGAATTGCTGTATGAGTTCTAGTAGATTGGGGGTGGAGTCTTTTGGGTTTTCCATATAAAGAATCATGTCATTGCGAAGAGAGAGAGTTTGACTTCTTCATTGCCAATTTGGATACCTTTTATTTCTCTTTGTTGTCTGATTGCTGTTGCTAGGACTTCTAATACTATGTTGAACAAGAGTGGTAAGAGTGGGCATCCCTGTCTTGTTCCTGATCTCAATGGGAAGGCTGCAAGCTTTTTACCATTGAGGATGATATTTTCTGTGGGTCTTTCATAGATAGATTTGATGAAGTTCAGGAAAGTTCCCTCTATCCCTATACTTTGAAGCGTTTTAATCAGGAACGGATCCTGGATTTTGTCAAATGCTTTTTCTGCATCAATTGAGAGGACCATGTGGTTCTTCTCTCTTCTCTTTTATTAATTTGTTCTATCACATTGATTGATTTGTGAATGCTGAAACATCCTTGTAGCCCAGGGATAAATCCCACCTGGTCATGGTGGATAATCTTTTTAATGTGCTGTTGGATCCTGTTTGCTAGGATCTTGTTGAGAATCTTAGCATTCATATTCATCAGTGATTTGGTCTGAAATTCTCCTTTCTGATACGGTCTTTGCCTGGTTTGGGGATCAGGGTAATGCTGGCTTCATAGAGTCTGGAAGTTTTCCTTCTGCTTCAATTTTTTTAAACAGCTTTAGGAGAATACGTATTTTTTCTTCTTTGAAAGTTTGGTAGAATTCCCCAGGGAATCCATCAGGTCCTGGGCTCTTGTTTTTTGGGAGGTTTTTGATCACTGCTTCCATCTCATTACTAGATATTGATCTATTCAGGTTGTCAATTTCTTTCTGATTCAGTTTTGGAAGTTTATAGTTTTCCAGGAATGCATCCATTTCATCTGGGTTGCTTAACTTATTGGCATATAACTGTTGATAATAATTTCTCATGATTGCTTCTATTTCCTTGGTATTAGTTGTGATCTATCCTTTTTCATTCATAATTTTATTAATTTGGGTCTTTTCTCTTTTCTTTTTGATTCCATTTACTATAGCACCAAGAATCATAAGATGCCTGGGAATAAACCTAACCAAAGAGGTAAAGGATCTATACTCAAGAAATTACAGAACACTCATGAAAGAAATTGAAGAAGACACAGAAAGATGGAAGACCATTCCATGCTCATAGATCGGAATAATAAACATTGTTAAAATGTCTATACTGCCTAGAGCAATCTATACTTTCAATGTCATTCTGATCTAAATTCCACCAGCATTTTTCAAAGAGCTGGAGCAAACAATCCTAAAATTTGTATGGAATCAGAAGAGACCCGAAATTGCTAAGGAAATGTTGAAAAAGAAAAACAAAAGTGGGGGTATCACGTTGCCTTATTTCAAGCTTTACTACAAAGCTATGATCATCAAGACAAGCATGGTACTGGCATAAAAAGAGACACATAGACCAGTGGAACAGAGTAGAGAGCCCAGATATGGACCCAACTCTGTGGTCAACTAATGTTTGACAAAGCAGGAAAAAATATACAGTGGAAAAAAGACAGTCTCTTCAATAAATGGTGCTGGGAAAAATGGACAGCTATGTGTAGAGGAGTGAAACTCGACTGTTCTCTTACACCATACACAATGATAAACTCAAAATGGATAAAGGACCTCAATGTGAGGCAGGAATCCATCAGTACCCTAGAGGCAAACATAGGCAGTAACCTCCTCGATATTGGCCACAGCAACTTCTTTCAAGATATGTCTCCAAAGGCAAAGGAAACAAAAGTGAAAACGAACTTTTGGGACTTCATCAAGATCAAAAGCTTCTGCACAGCAAAGGAAACAGTCAACAAAACAAAGAGGCAACCCACGGAATGGGAGAAGATATTTGCAAATGACACTACAGACAAAGGGCTGATATCCAGGATCTATAAAGAACTCCTCAAACTCAACACACACAAAACAGATAATCACATCAAAAAATGGGCAGAAGACATGAACAGACACTTCTCCAATGAAGACATACAAATGGCTATCAGACACATGAAAAAATATTCATCATCACTAGCCATCAGGGAGATCCAAATCAAAACCAGTATTATGCCTCCATCAGAAAGGATGAATACCCAACTTTTGTAGCAACATGGATGGGACTGGAAGAGATTATGCTGAGTTTATGAAATAAGTCAAGCAGAGAGAGTCAATTATCATACGGTTTCACTTATTTGTGGAGCATAACAAATAGCATGGAGGACAAGGGGAGTTAGAGAGGAGAAGGGAGTTGAGGGAAATTGGAAGGGGAGGTGAACCATGATAGACTATGAACTCTGAAAAACAATCTGAGGGGTTTGAAGGGGCGGGGGGTGGGAGGTTGTGGGAACCAGGTGGTGGTTATTGGAGAGGGTACGGATTGCATGGAGCACTGGGTGTGGTGCAAAAACAATGAATACTGTTATGCTGAAAATAAAAAAAATAAAATTTCTAAAAAAAAAAAAAACCAAAAACCACATTGAGATACAACCTTAGACCAGTTAGAATGGCCAAAACTAACAAGACAATAAACAACGTGTGTTGGAGGGGATGTGGAGAAAGGGGAATCATCTTACACTGTTGGTAGAAATGCAAGTTGGTGCAGCTACTTTGGAAAACAGTGTGGAGATTTCTTAAGAAATTAAAAATAGAGCTTCGCTATGATCCTGCAATTGCACTACTGGGTATTTACCCCAAAGATACAGATGTAGTGAAAAGAAGGGCCATCTGTACCCTAATGTTCATAGCAGCAATGGCCAGAGTCACCAAACTGTGGAAAGAACCAAGATGCCCTTCAACAGATGAATGGATAAGGAAGATGTGGTCCATATATACTATGGAGCATTATGCCTCCATCAGAAAGGATGAATACCCAACTTTTGTATCAACATGGACAGGACTGGAAGAGATTATGCTGAGTGAAATAAGTCAAGCAGAGGGAGTCATTTATCATATGGTTTAGCGTATTCATGGAGCATAAGGAATAACATAGAGGACATCGGTAAATGGAGAGGAGAAGGGAGTTGGGGGAAATTGGAGGGGGAGACAAACCATGAGAGACTATGGACTCTGAGAAACAATCTGAGGGTTTTGGAGGAGTGGGGGTGTGAGGTTGGGTGAGCCTGGTGGTGGGTATTAGGGAGGGCACGGATTGCATGGAGCCCTAGGTGTAGTGCATAAACAATGAATTCTGGAACACTGAAAAGAAATAAAAAAATAAATAATTTAAAAAAAAGAAAAAATGGAGATAAATATGATGTTACCTGGTGGTTGGATACAGGATGACATCTCTGAAAGTCTCAGATGAGGGGGCCATAACGGGACGAGAATAGAGGTTGAGAGCTTGATTTCATGGGATCAGTCAGCTTTCTGGATTTTTACTTAAGTGGAAAAAAATCCTCTGTGCCCATCACTTCTAGGAAATAGACACACACACACACACACACACACACACACACACACACACATTTTCTGGGATATTTAAACCTGAGATTTGAGGTCCAGCTCTGGTCTGAGTAGAGAGTAAGTCTGGATGAGCCTGGTGATGTGTATTAAGGAAAGCACATATTGCATGGAGCACTGGTGTGGTGCTTAAACAATGAATCTTGGAGCACTGAAAAGTAAAATAAAATTAGAAAAATTTAAAAAGCTACAACTGTGAGCATCGAAACATATACATGCACAGAGAGTATCAATTCAAGTTTTTTTAGAGGAAATAGGATGTTTTACATTATAGTCAACTGTTACTTGTTCTTGTTTACAGCAATAGACAGACAAATTGTATTCACATCTTTGTAGATAAATGGCACACTGCCACTTCCTTGGGACAGGTGATTCAGATAGAATTGTCCCAGGGCAACCCTTAACTGTGTGTCTGCCAGCAATTGCCTTCTATCCCTTCTTACATACATATGTAAACAGTCACTTATCCAGAATAACTGGGAAATTGGTCATATAATTCAACTGAGTATCCATATACAGTACAGCACAATGTTTTGCCAATGGATTTGATATATTCTAAATTCCAGATTAAGATCTTGCATTATTTAACCGGGTTTTTATCCTCTTTTGTTCCTGCAGAATGACATACACAGCAAATATATCAAATGTATCAAAACATTATTCAAATAAACTCTTCTCAGTGTTGTTCCCAAGTTTTCGTGTCTGAGAGACCACCAAGGAGCCAAAACCAATGCAATCAGATGAGGGTTTATTCGACAAGCTTAAGCTTGGGCCCAAGTATACCCGACACAGCAGAATAGGGACTCGGACCCTGAACCAGATTCCAGTCAAGAGTTTTTAAAGGCAGAGTAGGGGTGGACTCAGCAGTAGGTGATTGGGCCACGACTGCTGGCCTTTTGTTCCTGTTTTATCTGACATGATTTATTACAACATTAAGCTATCTTATTCCTGACTGGTCTTTGGTATGGCGTGTTGTTTTCAAAACCCTTGGTCAGCCTTTCTTGAACCAGGGGTAAATGAGTTGGGTAGGTGAGGACAAAGGGGATGTTCAGAAGGGCTATCAGGGTAAAGAAGACTGTCAGGATATTGGAGGCCTGGTTATAGTCAAGCCAAGGTCGTTTCTCCCTCTAATGAGGCACTAACATGAAGACAATTGGGAGTTTCCTGGTGGAATGTCACATTCCTCCTACCAAGCGTCCTTGTTAGTGAGATTTAGGTTTAGAAGAAATTTAACTTTATTTCCATTTCCTTCCGCCTCAGCCTCCTTCAGTTTTATGGAGGGGAGGGAGATGTTAGGGCTTAAGGAACTGAGTTACTTGTCTCTGGAAGTTGGGCTATTAATAAGATAGTTTCTTTGTTGTAAATCACTAGGACATTTGTAAACCAAGGGAGACTCCCATCTTGCAGGATTGTGATCTCTGCAAGTTAACCATCTGTTTTTCTTTTAGGGCAGCCAGGAGTACCTGAGGAATGCCATACATGTTACCAAGGTAGGGGGAGGAGAGGGGGTGTAAGGTATTAGTTAGCTTTTGCTTTGTCCTCAGCCAGCCTTCTGCTCCCTCATCATTCCCCTCTGAACAATCCTGACCCTTAAATCTTTAAGGTAGTTGAAGGTGGAAGGTCTCATCTTCTGTAACTTCTTCCTGATGAACAGGGGCGTAGAGTTGTCCCTACCTACTCGGGTTAACACTGGTCAGTTGGGGAATGTGTAGGGGAGTTATGAAAGACAGAGGCAGCTGAGTCCAGGGGAGACTGCTCAGGTGATCTTCCCAATGGAAAGGATCATCTGTGGTGAAGGAGTTGAAGTCAGGTGAGGAGACATAGGAAATCATTAAAGGAGAGAGGGACTGTTGAAAGTGCTAACTTGAGTAGGTCAGAACCCAAGAAATATTTTGTGATAATCTGAAACATCAAGATGGCTGTACTTATGTCAGGGCTAGACTCGAGGTGGGTACAGCCTTGTTTTTCTTGGCCTCCACACTCAGAGTAAATACTTAGACCCATGACAGACTTAACCAAACCTTCAATATCTCTTAGTATTGTCCAGGAATAACCAGTGACCCTGAGATTTGCTGGATTTTCAAGTGCTTTTTTCAGCCCAGGGCCTATGACTATTACTATTTTAGTTGCACAGAAAACATACTTCAGAGGTGTTTTAATGCACACATGTTGGTTGGCCTGGGCCCTGGGCTAAAGGAGCCTACGACTAAACTTCCCCCTGAATCTTGCTGTTGAAGCTTCTCCCCTCTGGAAGCTGTGGACTGAGTGCTACATGATATTATGTACCCTCCCCCTTTTCCTCCCCTGTGGGTCTCTGTTTGGCTAACTGGGAGGTTAAATCCATGAGCCTGTTTTCAGTTCAAGGGGCTTTAACTTGAAGAGAAGAGAAGGAAGCATGTTGTGAAAGTACTTTTTCTTATGATCTTCACTAAACCTTGGGGAGTAGAGACAACTCAGGACCATGGAAGATAAAGGTTTATTTTAGAGAGATGCTTCCCCTTCCTTAGACATCTGTGATGTTCCTGATTCCACCAATTGGGAGTCATGCATTAGATTCAGAACTTCATGCTATAACCACCTTATCACCTAATTCCCTTGATTTAGGAATATTCTATACCTGACTGAAAAAGTTAAGTTGAAAAATTTTTAAAAGCTACAACTGTGGGCATAGAAACACACACATGAACAGACAGTATCAATTCAAAATTTTTTAGAGGAAATAGGACGTTTTACACTATAGTCAACTGTTACTTGTTCTTGTTTACAGCATTTGACAGACAAATTGTATTCACGTCTCATTTTCCTATGGTCTGACTCATTTTCCTATGGTCACAATTGAGGATTTTTTTTCATATTAATTTCTCACTAAACCCAAGTGCTTTTGTTATCAATAAAAATATAATAGCCACTTAAAAGTCTTGATTGGATAATTTGTTCTTTGGGTGTTGAGTTTGATAAATTCTTTCTAGATTTTGGATACTAGTCCTTTATCTGATATGTCATTTGCAAATATCTTTTCCCATTCTGTCAGTTGTTTTTTGGTTATGTTTACTGTTTCCTTCGCTGTGGAAAAGGTTTTGATCTTGATGAAGTACCAATAGTTCAGTTTTGCCCTTGCTTCCCTTGCCTTTGGTGATATTTTTAGAAAGAAGTTGCTGTGGCAGAGGTGGAAAAGGTTGCTGCCTGTGTTCTCCTCAAGGATTTTGATGGACTCCAGTCTCTCATCCATTTTGTATCTATTTTTGTGTGTGTTGTAAGGAAATGGTCCAGTTCCATTCATCTGCATGTGGCTGTCCAATTTTCCCAACACCATTTGTTGAAGAGACTGTCTTATTCCATTGGACATTCTTTCCTGATTGAAGATTAGTTGACCATAGAATTGAGGATCCATTTCTGGACTCTCTATTCTGTTCCATTGATCTATGTGTCTGCTTTTGTGCCAGTACCATACTGTCTTGATGATGACAGCTTTGTAATAGAGCTTGAAGTCTGGAATTGTGATGCCACCAACTTTGGCTTTCTTTTTCAACATTCCTCTGGCTATTCAGGGTCTTTTCTGGTTCCATATAAATTTTAGGATTATTTGTTCCATTTCTTTGAAAAAAAAAAAGATGGTATTTTAATAGAGATTGGATTACACGTGTAGATTGCTTTAGGTAGCATAAACATTTTCACAATATTTGTTCTTCCAATCCATAAGCATGTAACATTTTTCCATTTCTTTGTGTCTTCCTCAATTTCTTTCATGAGTACTTTATAGTTTTCTGAACACAGATTCTTTGCCTCTTTGGTTAGATTTATTCCTAGATATCCTATGGTTTGGGGTACAACTGTAAATGGGATTGTCTCCTTAAATCTTCTTTCTTCTGTCTTGTTGGTGTTGCATTTTATTTTTATCTGGCTTGTTACACTCAGCCAGTGATTGACTGATCTAAATTGTCTTTCATTTGACATTAATGTATGAAACATTCATTATTTATGAACACTTGGGTAACACTTTCTTTTATATTTAATACCCAATATATGCTAGATGAAGACTTGTGTTTGGGACACATGTAGATTTATTGATTCCTTTGTGAATCACCACATTATCCATTTCATATACACTGAAGTAGAGAAACATAAAGAATTATCTTCAGAATATGCTAAGTGAAATAAATCCAACAGCGAAAGAAAAATATCACATGATTTCATTTATATATGGAATCTGGAAACAAAACAGAGAAATGCACACAAAAACAGACTCTTAGACAAAAATTCTAAAAAATCTCGTCTACCATAATTAGTAAAATTCTCTGCTATAGACTATTAACATTACCCTGGGATGAAACAATCAATTTTTATGTTCTTCATTATGTAGGATAAAATTTGCCTATTTATAAGCCCATATACATGCAATAAATTATATCTGAAGATATGTGTTTCATGAAATACCTATAGGATAAATTTCCAAAATTAAAAAATATTTACGTGATTTCTATTTTCCTGGAAACTTTCCTACTCTTTCTTTAAATATGTATGTAGGAAGCAAACACAACTCATTTCTATGTTTTGGTTTATATCATCAAAGTACAAAATATTGCTTCACAAAAGGAAAAAATATTATTGCAGTTGTCACTTCTTGGGAGAGTTTAATAACTCCAGCATGTTATATTTACTTATCATATATTTACTATAATCCTAACTCTGAAGATAACTGTGTGTTTTTCTACTTCAGTGTATATCAAATGGATAATTCGTGATTCAAAAAAGAATGGAAAATCTATGATTCCCAGATACAAGCTTTCTTCTAATAGATATGATATACCAAATATTCAAGAAAGTATTTCCCAAGTATTTGAAAATAAAGTTCCATATATGCATGTAAAATAAAAGATAATTCAGAACAATCAATCAATGGCTGACTGTAACAAGCCACAAGAAAATAAAATGCAACCTGTATAATTCTTTTCATGTAAAACTATAGGAAATAAAAACTAATCACTTCAGGGAGCTCATACACAATATGTTTTCTTCAGCTATAAAGTCACCCATGCCAGACTTCATATTCCACGAGGGATATAAGGTGCTGGGATTTCTTGATGACCACTGTTCTTGAATCTGAAATAGTAGCTTCAGAAACCATCAGGACACAGATTCTCAGAAACTGCTTCCGTCAGGCCCCTGATGTGAGCTTGACCACCAGCATGAAGAGCTGCACAGGGAGAGACAGATTCAGCACTCACTATGCTTTCCTGGAGTAACTATATGCCCAGCACCCTGCTAGACTCTAGACAGTGTCAATGACACTGATACTATGGCCATGGTCATAAAAACATTTTAATGGATTTTTTACCAGGGTCCTTTTTTTTTTCTCCTTTCCTTGTCTATCCCCTGACAATAAAGTTTAAAAGGAATAAGAAATATCCTGAACTCATGCAGACATTCATGATCCCACAGTAACCACAGGGCCATGGGCTTGCTCCTGTGTATCACTGACTGTTCTCAGTGACCCTTGTGGGTGAAGCATTCCCATCCACATTGTAAAAAGGGTGAATCAGGGGCTCAGAGTCATTACCTGTCTTAACCTCCCACACTCCTGAATTGGAAGAAAAGGAGCTCCAGGACACCTCTGGAGCAGGACCCACACTCACGGGGGTCAGATGGGACCCCAGTAGCTTTCCATAAGTAACAACCAGGACACCACACCCCAAAGTCAGAAAGAGGTGACTTGGATCTGAATGTTGTTGTCTCCTCACACCTCAGGGCATTTCAGCTCCCATGACAGAGACCCACTCTCCCAGGTGAGTCCCAACCACCTGAAAGCAGACATGCTTTTCTTCCCAGGACATACCTGTCTCTATTAAAAAATCATTAACATCCCACAATGATGTCCGTTTTCTATGGCAACTGCATTTCTCAGGCTGGTCCTCCACATTTGAAATGCCTCCCATCTTGGAGCCATCAGTTGCTGAGTCCTGAGAAGCTGCAACGTCTCAATCACCCAGCATCCCATGTTCATCAGTTGCCTGAAGAGCTCTGCCCTAAGATGCAAAAATCAGTGATTTCCCAGGACATGTTAGACATCTCCTGTATCCATTCAACCATTCATCTACTTAACAGGCATTAATACCAAACTCTATATCATCTTTTTAGTTAAGAATCAGACTTCTCCAGAATGGAAACAAGTACATAAAGTGTGGAAAGGGTGGAGTAGTAAATTCAGATCTTAAATCAAAGAAGAGACAGCTCCTTCCCTTTAAGATTTCAGCTGGCTCAAGTCTCTTATAATTGATGATTTACAAATATGCTTTAATGCCCTGGGCCCCTCTCCACAACTCTCATGACTCTCCTCTTTACATATAGTTTTACCTTTGCACCAAAATTCTAAGAAAAATTCTCCATACTCAATTCACATCTTGCTGCACCTCCTCTCCAACTCAGTCTTCATCCACTATATAACTAGGCCATGTTCCCTCATGCTTCCATGGAAATTACACTTACCAACTCAACAACTATTTCTTTATCACATATACATATCTATAACATTGAAATGATTGTTCAATGGATCAAACAACTATTTCCCCCCAAAGGAAAGTCTCTCCTATCCCCCGGTCAGAATTCAGTTGCTTGGGTAAAACAAGGATTATATTACAATGTGATCAGCTACATAAAAGCTAGAGTTGTAAAATACCTTCTGTAGAATCAGAGTCAGATAACTGAAGTACTGTGCTTTTCACAATGGGCTTTCAAATGAAGTGCACGTTTTCTTTGACATATAATTTTGCTTCATTTAATGGACTTTGCAAATATGTTTTCTGCACATTAGCAATAATTTGCTATCATAATTTCAATAACCTCTTTCATATGTTTTTATTTCTTTTTCAAGGAAATCAATCATGTAATAAAATCATATGAAAGTGTAATGTCATTCCAAACTCTGCCATGGTTAAATATATTATCTAAAAGCATTGTCTAACATACTATAGTTAGACGATGCAATGGTAGTTATACATAATGACAAAGTTAGGGAACTCTTTTGCAGTTTTCTGAGTGTTCAGACAAAATCCATTTTCTACACCAGATACCCTGCCTCTAATGAGGTGAACCATATCTGACTCCCACCCCTCAGAGCAGGACAGATTTAGTGACTCACTTCAGAGAATAGAATAGGTGAGTGGAAAATAGTTATTCTACGCTGGAGAAACTAGACAAACAATGTCCTAACCCTGTGATGAAGGTCAGCATCTCCAGTGACAAAGTGATGTCATGTGGGTATCATGTCCTCCTAAATTTGAAGTGACAAGAAGGACACTTCAAATCTATGGTATTCTTTCTCAAAACTTATAACAAGAGTCCAATCAGATGGAAAACGAGACTATGCCTGCAGTCCTCAACACTGTCAAGGTCATGAAAACCATCTGGCAGTTCCTCAAATAGTTCAACAGAGAGTTACTAAATGACTCAAAAATTTCACTCCTAGGCACACAGCCAGGAAAAATGAAAACATATATCTACATAAAAACTAGTATAGGAATGTACATAGCATCATTATTAATAGCCAAAAGTGGAAACAACTCAAATGTCTGCTTATTAATGAATGGGTTAAAAATGTGGTATATTTGGCCAAAAAAAGGAATGAAATACTGACACATTCTACAATATTTGAAGCTTGAAAACATTAAGCCAAGAGAAAGAAGCTCAATATGCAAAAGACAACATATTGTATGATTCCATTTGTATAAAATGTACAGAGAAAGCCATCAATACTCTGCACCCAAAGAATTCTATCGTTCTCATTCCGACTTCCAGAAAGTTGTCTGGTGAGTTTGGTTCAGAGCCTCTCCCTCCCACTTTACTTCCACATGTTCAAGCTGCAGTTCCAAGTATTGTCAGAAGGTGGCACCAAAGTACCACTAATATCAAACTCCTGCGAAGAGTAAAAAAATAATAATCCAAAATCGCAGGTATTAAACTTATGAAAAATGACTCTAATTCTGTCTGAAAAAAAAACTGGTAGGTGTAAAAGAATACCGTGAAAACATATACTTTGGTGCCTGCAGATGAAATACTTGGTAGCAGTGGGGCACCTTGTAGCAGTGGTGCACCTTGGAGGCGGGTATTTCAAGGATGGTTCAGAGTAGAACAAGGGGTAGGTGACAGAGGACAAAGAATCTGAGCGGGATCTGGGAAGCTGTGTCCTTTGTGAAGGACTGGGGATAACAGGGGGTGGGAAAGTTCGGGCAGCTTACACAATGTTGGGGTAATGCGGGGAGGATGCCCTATTCCCTAGTAAAGAACCTTTGCACAGTCCACACTGTACATCAGCTGACAACGATGAGGCAAGATATAAATTAATACACACGATGTAGTTTGGGGTCAAAAGCAAATGCATCTGTTTTAATATACATATGAATTTTCCAAGCAGAATTGGTATCATAGTTACTTTGTGATATTTTTTACTCTTTGTAATGCACTCCTTTTCATGAAAAAAGAACAAAAATGGGAGACAAATGTGATGTCACCTGGTGGTGAAATCCAGGATGACAGCTCTGAGTCTCAGACCAGGGGCTCCGCACAGGGAAGAGAGAATGGAGGTTGGGAGCTTGACTTCATGGGATCAGCTAGCTTTCTGGACTTTCACTTAACTGGAACAATCCCTCTGTAACCATCACTTGTCTAGAATTTTTTTTTAAAAAATTCTGGGATATCTAACCTTGAATTGGAGATCTTATGCTAGTCTGTACTGAGTTTAAACTATAACCTTGAGTATGTATAGGGGATAGTAGAGCCAGAAGGGACATAGAAACACAAGAAACACACACACACACACAGTCAATTCAGTTTTTTAAGAGAAAACAGGATGGTTTAATCTGTAAAGTGAAGTGTTATTTTTTCTTGGTTACAGCATTCAACAGGCAAATTCCATTCACTTTTTGGTACAGAAAAGTTACCCACCTCTTCCCTTGGGATAGTTGATCCAGATGAAGATATTTAAGGGATAGTTGATCCAAATGAAATTATTCCTGGGTAATCCTTAACTTGTATCTGCCAGCAATTGTCCCCTCTAATTTTTTATATATGTAAACTGTCTCTTATCCAGAATAACTAGGAAATAAGATCATCTCTTCTACTGAGTATCTATATACAGTAGAACAGCACTGATTTGTCAATGGATTCAATATATTCTGAATTCCAGATTAAGACCTTACATTATTTAACCTGCCTTTGATGATCCCAAAGACACTTGAAAATCTGGCATGTTCAGGGTCACTGATTTTTGCTGGATAGTATTAAGGAATATAGAAGGTTTGCTAAGTGTGTGTTGGCTCTGGGTTTTCACTCTGAAAAGAGTTTATTTGAATGAGGTCTTGACACATTTGTCCTATATGTCATTCTATAGGATCTGAATGAAACAAACAGGGAGCCCCACTTTGCTTATCCATCATTTTCCAGAATAAAAATGCATTATTTGTGTAAAGAAAGCTATAAAAACAGTGACACAAAGTTAAAGGTAAAATTCAGGGTATTTGGATTCCAAGAAACTGAGAGCTTACTGTGTGGTTAATAGTCAGGCTGACTATACATAATTTGGTATAGTCAACAAAGCTTTTTACACAGACTGAAATTTTGTTAAGTACTGCATATTATCATGAGCTTCAGTTTTCCCTCTTTCTCTTATTTTCACTACTACAGTCACACACACACACATTTAGCCATCAAAAATAGCTATTTCCAGGTAACTCACTCCCTCATGCTCCATATTTCCTTTAGTTTCAAACATAAATGGGATCCCACCTCAGACAAAAATGATCCTTCCTCCATATCTGCCAGTTCATGCATCTTTCTGTTTATTCTGAAAGACTCCAGCTCACAAGAAATTTACAAGGTTAAGGGCTACTCTGAGTTTCTGTCAACTAATTCGTCCCTAGTTTTCAAAAAATACAGGTGTGTGATTCCTTTTATGAACATGTTTTTGAGGTGGAAGTCTTTAGCCATGAGCTCCTCTTCAACATCATGTAGTGCTCTGAATGTCACACTGGTTCTGCTCTTATGGTTCCTATTTCAGAAGCTCAGAATCCACACACTTCTCTGCTGTTCTTCTAGAATGGAGAGTTAGGGGGTCAGAGAGCGCATGGCAGAGAGAAGAAAGTGAGAGGAATCCTAGAGGAGAACATAGGCAGTAATCTCTTCGATATCAGCCACAGCAACTTCTTTCAAGATATGTCTCCAAAGGCAAAGGAAACAAAAGCCAAAATAAATGTTTGGGACTTCATCAAAATCAAAAGCTTCTGCACAGCAAAGGAAACAGTCAACAAAACAAAGAGGCAAACCACGGAATGGGAGAAGATATTTGCAAATGACAGTACAGACAAAAGATTGATATCCAGGATCTATAAAGAACTCCTCAAACTCAACACACACAAAACAGATAATCATATCAAAAAATGGGCAGAAGATATGAATAGACATTTCTCCAGTGAAGACATAAAAATGGCTAGCAGACACATGAAAACATGTTCATCATCACTAGCCATCAGGGAGATTCAAATTAAAACCACATTGAGATACCACCTTACACCAATTAGAATGGCCAAAATTAGCAAGACAGGAAACAACATGTGTTGGAGGGGATGTGGAGAAAGGGGAACCCTCTTACACTGTTGGTGGGAATGCAAGTTGGTACAGGCACTTTGGAGAACAGTGTGGAGATTCCTCAAGAAATTAAAAATAGAACTTCCCTATGACCCTGCAATTGCACTACTGGGTATTTCCCCCAAAGATACAGATGTAGTGAAAAGAAGGGCCATCTGTACCCCAATGTTTATAGCAGCAATGGCCACGGTTGCCAAACTGTGGAAAGAACCAAGATGCCCTTCAACGGACGAATGGATAAGGAAGATGTGGTCCATATACACTATGGAGTATTATGCCTCCATCAGAAAGGATGAATACCCAACTTTTGTAGCAACATGGACGGGACTGGAAGAGATTATGCTGAGTGAAATAAGTCAAACAGAGAGAGTCAATTATCATATGGTTTCACTTATTTGTGGAGCATAACATATAGCATGGAGGACATGGGGAGTTAGGAGAAGGGAGTTGGGGGAAATTGGAAGGGGAGGTGAACAATGAGAGACTATGGACTCTGAAAAACAATCTGAAGGGTTTGAAGAGGTGGCAGGGTGGGAGGCTGGGGGAACCAGGTGGTGGGTATTAGAGAGGGCACGGATTGCATGGAGCACTGGGTGTGGTACAAAAACAATGAATGCTGATATGCTGAAAATAAAAATAAATAAATAAATAAAGAAAGAAAGAAAGAAAGAAAGAAAGAAAGTGAGAGGAATGGAAACCACATGAAATGCAGGGGAAAGGGATGAGCATGTGCTTGCTTATCCCTACTCAGGTCACTGGAAGTTGTGCAGTGACGCTGTGATTCTTCCCCAGCTTCATCCCAGAGCTCCCTCCCATACATAGTAGTGACACTGAAGCTCTCACATCATGGAAGTGTGGACTCATCCCTGCTGTGTGCTTCATATCCAAGTATTCTCTCTGGTACTCATGCTGTCATGCTCATGTCAGGGACAGCAGGTTGACAAAATGAAAGAGGCAAAACTGGATTGGGCAACTAAGATTTTGAGAGCTTTCTTCTTGCCACATAGTGTAGGTTACTATTTTTAAACCTTTAGTTTTTAAATGCTCAAAGCATTGCTCTGAGGTTGGGAACGTTATTTTCTTTCCACAGACCAGAAAATACTCAGGCTCACAGAGCAAAGTACATGCTCAGGGAATTCAAGGGAGGCAACAAATGGACACAGAAGCCAATTTGAAGGGCCTAACACTGCCCAATTCTGTGACATTGTGAGCATCAAAATATATAATTATAACATCAGAGGGTAAATCTTTGAGCAAAATAAGAATCCATGAGTCATACTAAGAAAATAAATACATGAATAAATAAGTAAATGATAGAAGAGAATGGAAAAGCTCTACTCAACATTTGAATGCTCAATTATTAAACTAGAATGAATGATAGCATTATAAAAGCAACATTTACCAGCTGTCAGGAAAATGAGTGATTCAGGCAAAAATTATAAATGTATTTTCAGATTGTACCAAGTTCAACAGCAGTCACTGAGTTACCATAATAATGACGCTAGCCAAGGAAAGCTGGGAAAACACAAGGAGCAACCATCCTGCTTTATTATAAAACATTTTGAGGGGCGCCTGGGTGGCTCAGTGGGTTGGGCCTCTGCCTTCGGCTTGGGTCATGATCCCAGGGTCCTGGGATCAAGCCCCACATCAGGCTCTCTGCTCAGCAGGGAGCCTGCTTCCCCCTTTCTCTCTGCCTGCCTCTCTGCCTACTTGTGATCTCTGTCTGTCAAATAAACAAATAAAATCTTTTTTAAAAAAAATTTTTGAGAGCTTTCTTCTTGTTCTATTCAGTCCTCTACCTGACTAGATGATGCTTGCCTACTTTATGGAGGGCTAATTGCTTTTTATACTTTGTTAAAAAGATTTTATTTATTTATTTGACAGAGAGAGAGAGAGGGAGTAGGAGAGCAAGGAGAGGCAGGCTTCCCGCTGAGCAGGGAACCTGATGTGGGGCTCAATCCCAGGACCCCGGGATCATGACCTGAATCGCAGGCAGACGCTTAACTGACTGAGCCACCCAGGCACCCCTAAATAAGCAAAATCTTTAAAAAAATGAAGACATAAAAATGGCCAACAGATGCATGAAAAAATGCTTCACATCACTTGGCATCAGGGAAATACAAATCAAAACCACAATGAGACCACCACATGCCAGTCAGAATGGCTAAAATTAATAAGACAGGAAACAACAAATGTTGGCAAGGATGTAGAGAAAGGGGAACCTCCTTACACGGTTGGTAGGAATGCAAGCCTGTATAGCCTACTCTGGAAGACACTATGGAGGTTCCTTAAAAATGTTAAAAATAGAGCTACCCTATGACCCGGCAATTGCATACTAGGTATTCACCCCAAAGACACAAAAGTAGTGATCCAAAGGGGCACCTGTGCCCCAATGTTTATAGCAACAATGTCCACAACAGGCAAACCGTGGAAAGAGCTGATGTCCATCAACAGATGAATGGATAAAGAAGATGTGGTTCATATATATAATGGAATATTACTCAGCCATCAGAAAGGATGAATACTTAGCATTTACATCAACATGGATGGAACTGGGGGGTATTATGCTGAGCGAAATAAGTCCATCAAAGAAAGACAATTATCATACTGCTTTACTCATGTGTGGAATATAAGAAATGGTGCAGAGAATCATAGGGGAAGGGAGGGAATACTGAATGGGAAGAAACCAGAAAGGGAGAAAAACCATGAGAGATTCTTAACTATAGGAAAAAAAACAGAGGGTTCCTGAGGTGGGTGGGGGAATGGGGTAACTGGGTGATGGGCATTAAGGAGGGCAGGTGATATAATGAGCACTAGGTGTTGTACGCAACTGATGAATTATTGAACACAACATCTGAAACTAATGTTGCACTATATGTTGGCTAATTGAATTTAAATAAAAAAAAATAAATGGGTAGACTTTTAGTAAAGCAATTAGCCCACCATAAGGTAGGTGAGCCTCATCCCAGGTGGAGGACTGGATAGAACAAAGGGCTGATTAGCCCTGAGCCAGAGAGTTGTGCCAGTAAACTCCCTTTAACTTCATGTACAAACATCAACAATTTGTGGTTCATTAGTAGACTGCATTCAGACTCTATTGTAACTCTTTCCTGAGTCTCCAGCCTGCTGACCTCCCCCACCAGGTTCTCCACAATCTCATGAGTAAGTTCCTTAAAATAAATCTCCTTCTATACATCATTATCCTATTGGTTCTGTTCCTCTGGAGAACCCTGACTAATATACATGTTAAGGATGATGTATCTTTTCCTTCCTAAAATAATTTGTGATTTCAACCAAAAAGATTCCCCAGGAACATTTTCCTACTGACAATTCAGTGAAAATATAATAACTGGAAACCACAATACAAAATACTGTCATTGACAACAACATCAAAAAGTATGAACTATATAGAGAAAACTATGTAGTACAGGTATGCCCATAAGCGCAAGGCCTGTACTCTGAATACTGCAACACATAGCTGAGAGAAATTAATGAGGCTTAAATAAACAGAGGGATATGTCATCTTCTTGGTTCAGAAGACTCAGTATTGTTAAGACGTCTATTCTCCCCAGATCGATCTATAGATTCAATGTTATCCCAATAAGTACTAGCAGACACGTTTGCATAAGAAATTGGCAAGCTTATCCTAAAAGTCATGTGGAAATGCATAGGTCCAAGACTATGAAAACAACTTTTAAGAAGAAGAATAAAGTTGGAGGATAAGCATTACTTTATTTGAAGACTCATTATAAATCCACAGTATTCAAGACAGTGTGGTATTGTATTTTTGTATATCAAAACTGTATATCAAAGTAATATGACAAGTCCAAAAACAGACCTACATATAGATGGGCAATTGATCTTTGATAAAGTTACAAAGGCAATTCAGTGGAGAAAAGGATAGTATTTTCAACAAATGGTGCTGGGACATGTGGGTCTCTATATACACAAACATCAACTGTGATCCATATATTATACCATATACAAAAGTCAATGCAAAATGAATCATAGGCCTAATTATAAAAGCTAAGAGTATGAAACCTCAAGAGGAAAATACAGGAGAAAATGATTCCTGCCATAGGCTAGCTGAATATTTCCTAGATATAACATCAAACGCAAAATCAAAACCAGAAATGGACAAATTGAAAAACTAGACTTCCTTAAAGTGAAAACTTTTGTTCTTTCAAAGATTATTTTTATTTTTATTTATTTTTTAAAAACTTTTATTTATTTATTTGACAGAGAGACACAGTGAGAGAGGGAACACAAACAAGGGGAGTGGGAGAGGAAGAAGCAGGCTTCCTGCTGAGCTGGGAGCCCGATGTGGGGCTTGATCCCAGGGTCCTGGGATCATAAACTGAGCCTAAGGCAGCTGCTTAAGGACTGAGCCACCCAGGCGCCCCCCCAAAGATATTTTTTTAAAGATTTTATTTATTTATTGGAGATAGAGAGCAAGAGCAAGGGAAAGAGGATGAAACAGGTTCCCCGCTGAGCAGGGAGCCCAATGTGGAGCTTGATTCCACGACTCCAGGATCATGACCTGGCAGGATGACTCCAGGATCATGAAGGCAAATGCTTAACTGACTGAGCCACCTAGGCACCTCTTGTTCTTCCAAAGATATTGCTGAGAGAATTAAAACACAAGCCACTGACTTGGAGAAAATATTTGCAAATTACATATCTGATAAGGGGCTTGAATCCAGAATTTAAAATCTCATAAAGGTCAATAAGAATAAAAGAGACACTCTAGTAAATAAATGGAAAAAACATATTTGAAAAAACACTTCATCAAAAGAAATACACAGAGACAAGATGGCGGGGAAGTAGGAGGAGGTGCCTTTTCAACGTGTACACTAAAGTGAGCTGATTACCTACCAAAGAACTCCGATCACCCATGAAATCAGCCTGAGATCAGAATTATACACGTCTGGATCTCTACAGGGGCAGAAGATGCCAGGGGGCAGGTAAAGCAGAGTGGGAACATCGGACTGATACCGGAAGATACACAAAAGGGGGAGGGAGCCACCAGAGGTGACCAATTGGAAAGTGATACCTCTAATACGAGAGTGCCCTGCATCTGGGGACCAGCATTAACTTGGAGACTGGTTGAAAGCACTCAAAAAGAGCAAAGGATCACGGGGGGGGGGGGGGATTGTGGGAATCGGGGCAGCTAGGGACAGGGACTTAAGTCCCCAGACTCAGGAGAGCCTCCCATGGCACTGAGCCAGAGAGAGTGCGGCAGAGAAACCAGGTCTTGGTCCCTGAGCCGCCATTGCACCGGAGATTGCATGGGGTCTGGCTCCTGTGAGGGGCTGGGAGCCACACCAGACGGCAAAATGCCGTGCCCTGCTACAGAGCCTAAGACCCGCGCGCCCCTCACCCTCCCCTGAGAGAGGTGTACAAAGGCCCATCCGGCAGTCTTAGACCTGCGCCATTGTTTCAGAGCCTGAGACGCGTGCCCCAAACTCTCCCCTGAGAGAGGTGCACGAAGGCCCAGCCTGGTGTTTTTGGACCTGCGCCCCGGTCTCAGAGCCTGAGACGCACATGCGCAACCCATAGTCTCCCCTGAGAGAGGTGCGCACAAGTTGGGTACTCTTAGACCCAGAAAGACCAGGCACTCCCAGCCCAGGCCAGCCGGAAAATCTCAGTGTGCGATCGCTGCTTGGAACCTCTCTGGCGATCTGGAGCTGCCCAGACAGCCACCGCTGCCATGGTTTTGGGTACAAGCAGAAGATTCTGCATCCCCAGGGACCCTGACTCAGAACCTGCTCTGCCAGCAGCCAAGGGGGAATTTATATGGGCTCTGCAGCCAGACTGAGGCTTCTCTCTGACAGGGAGGTCAGGGTACAGTTTGCTTTCTTCTAAACCTACAAAAACCA
>NW_022631232.1:121397-152647 GCF_010015895.1 Lontra canadensis
GATTTGGGATCTCTTCTGATTTGGCTAAAGCATATTTTCCTGGGGTTGTTGCCACCCTTTTAGTATTTTACTTACTCCTTCATATACTCTTATCTGGACAAAATGACAAGGCGGAAAAATTCACCACAAAAAAAAGAACAAGAGGCAGTACCAAAGGCTAAGGACCTAATCAATACAGACATTGGTAATATGTCAGATTTAGAGTTCAGAATGACTATTCTCAAGGTTCTAGCTGGGCTCAAAAAAGGCATGGAAGATATTAGAGAAACCCTCTCGGGAGATATAAAAGCCCTTTCTGGAGAAATAAAAGAACTAAAATCTAATCAAGTTGAAATAAAAAAAGCTATTAATGAGGTGCAATCAAAAATGGAGGCTCTCACTGCTAGGATAAATGAGGCAGAAGAAAGAATTAGCGATATAGAAGACCAAATGACAGAGAATAAGGAAGCTGAACAAAAGAGGGACAAACAACTACTGGACCACGAGGGCAGAATTTGAGAGATAAGTGACACCATAAGACGAAACAACATTAGAATAATTGGGATTCCAGAAGAAGAAGAAAGAGAGAGGGGAGCAGAAGGTATATTGGAGAGAATTATTGGAGAGAATTTCCCCAATATGGCAAAGGGAACAAGCATCAAAATCCAGGAGGTTCAGAGAACCCCCCTCAAAATCAATAAGAATAGGTCCACACCCCATCACCTAATAGTAAAATTTACAAGTCTTAGTGACAAAGAGAAAATCCTGAAAGCAGCCCGGGAGAAGAAGTCTGTAACATACAATGGTAAAAAGATTAGATTGGCAGCAGACTTATCCACAGAGACCTGGCAGGCCAGAAAGAGCTGGCATGATATATTCAGAGTACTAAACGAGAAAAACATGCAGCCAAGAATACTATATCTAGCTAGGCTATCATTGAAAATAGAAGGAGAGATTAAAAGCTTCCAGGACAAACAAAAACTGAAAGAATTTGCAAACACCAAGCCAGCTCTACAGGAAATATTGAAAGGGGTCCTCTAAGCAAAGAGAGAGCCTAAAAGTAGTAGATCAGAAAGGAACAGAGACAATATACAATAGCAGTCACCTTACAGGCAATACAATGGCACTAAATTCATATCTCTCAATAGTTACCCTGAATGTTAATGGGCTAAATGCCCCAATCAAAAGACACAGGGTATCAGAATGGATCAAAAAACAAAACCCATCTATATGTTGCCTACAAGAAACTCATTTGAAACCCGAAGACACTTTCAGATTTAAAGTGAGGGGGTGGAAAAGAATTTACCATGCTAATGGACATCAGAAGAAAGCAGGAGTGGCAATCCTTATATCAGATCACTTAGATTTTAAACCAAAGACTATAATAAGAGATGAAGATGGACACTATATCATACTCAAAGGATCTGTCCAACAAGAAGATCTAACAATTGTAAATATCTATGCCCCTAACGTGGGAGCAGCCAACTATATAAACCAATTAATAACAAAATCAAAGAAACACATCGACAACAATACAATAATAGTAGGGGACTTTAACACTCCCCTCACTGAAATGGACAGATCATCCAAGCAAAAGATCAACAAGGAAATAAAGACCTTAAATGACACACTGGACCAGATGGACATCACAGATATATTCAGAACATTTCATCCCAAAGCAACAGAATACACATTCTTCTCTAGTGCACATGGAACATTCTCCAGAATAGATCACATCCTTGGTTCTAAATCAGGTCTTAACTGTTATCAAAAAATTGGGATCATTCCCTGCATATTTTCAGACCACAATGCTCTGAAGCTAGAACTCAATCGCAAGAGGAAATTTGGAAAGAACCCAAATATATGGCGACTAAACAGCATCCTTCTAAAGAATGAATGGGTCAACCAGGAAATTAAAGAAGAATTGAAAAAATTCATGGAAACAAATGATAATGAAAACACAACAGTTCAAAATCTGTGGGACACAACAAAGGCAGTCCTGAGAGGAAAATATATAGTGGTACAAGCCTTTCTCAAGAAATAAGAAAGGTCTCAGGTACACAACCTAACCCTACACCTAAAGGAGCTGGAGAAAGAACAAGAAAGAAACCCTAAACCCAGCAGGAGAAGAGAAATCAGAAAGATCAGAGCAGAAATCAATGAAATAGAAACCAAAAAAACAATAGAACAAATCAACGAAACTAGGAGCTGGTTCTTTGAAAGAATTAATAAGATTGATAAGCCCCTGGCCAGACTTATCAAAAAGAAAAGAGAAAGGATCCAAATAAATAAAATCATGAATGAAAGAGGAGAGATCACAACTAACACCAAAGAAATACAGACAATTATAAGAACATACTATGAGCAACTCTATGCCAAAAAATTTGACAATCTGGAAGAAATGGATGCATTCCTAGAGACATATAAACTACCACAACTGAACCAGGAAGAAATAGAAAGCCTGAACAGACCCATAACCAGTAAGGAGATTGAAACAGTCATCAAAAATCTCCAAACAAACAAAAGCCCAGGGCCAGATGGCTTCCCGGGGGAATTCTACCAAACATTTAAAGAAGAACTAATTCCTATTCTCCTGAGACTGTTCCAAAAAATAGAAATGGAAGGAAAACTTCCAAACTCATTTTATGAGGCCAGCATCACCTTGATCCCCAAACCAGACAAGGATCCCATCAAAAAAGAGAACTACAGACCAATATCCTTGATGAACACAGATGCAAAAATTCTCACCAAAATACTAGCCAATAGGATTCAACAGTACATTAAAAGGATTATTCACCACGACCAAGTGGGATTTATTCCAGGGCTGCAAGTTTGGTTCAACATCCGCAAATCAATCAATGTGATACAACACATTAATAAAAGAAAGAACAGGAACCATATGATACTCTCCATAGATGCTGAAAAAGCATTTGACAAAGTACAGCATCCCTTCCTGATCAAAACTCTTCAAAGTTAAGGGATAGAGGGCACATACCTCAATATTATCAAAGCCATCTATGAAAAACCCACCGCAAATATCATTCTCAATAGAGAAAAACTGAAAGCTTTTCTGCTAAGGTCAGGAACACGGCAGGGATGTCCGTTATCACCACTGCTATTCAACATAGTACTAGAAGTCCTAGCCTCAGCAATCAGACAACAAAAAGAAATTAAAGGCATCCAAATCGGCAAAGAAGAAGTCAAACTATCACTCTTCGCAGATGATATGATACTATATGTGGAAAACCCAAAAGACTCCACTCCAAAACTGCTAGAACTGTACAGGAATTCAGTAACGTGTCAGGATATAAAATCAATGCACAGAAATCAGTCGCATTTCTCTACACCAACAACAAGACAGAAGAAAGAGAAATTAAGGAGTCCATCCCATTTACAATTGCACCCAAAACTATAAGATACCTAGGAATAAACCTAACCAAAGAGACTAAGAATCTATACACAGAAAACTATAAAGTACTCATGAAAGAAATTGAGGAAGACACAAAGAAATGGAAAAATGTTCCATGCTCCTGGATTGGAAGAATAAATATTGTGAAAATGTCTATGCTACCTAAAGCAATCTACACATTTAATGCAATTCCTATCAAAGTACCATCCATTTTTTTCAAAGAAACGGAACAAATAATCCTAAAATTTATATGGAACCAGAAAAGACCGCGAATAGCCAAAGGAATATTGAAAAAGAAAGCCAGAGTTGGTGGCATCACAATTCCGGACTTCAAGCTCTATTACAAAGCTGTCATCATCAAGACAGCATGGTACTGGCACAAAAACAGAAACATAGATCAATGGAACAGAATAGAGAGCCCAGAAATAGACCCTCAACTCTATGGTCAACTAATCTTCGACAAAGCAGGAAAGAATGTCCAATGGAAAAAAGACAGCCTCTTCAATAAATGGTGTTGGGAAAATTGGACAGCCACATGCAGAAAAATGAAATTGGATCATTTCCTTACACCACACACGAAAATAGACTCAAAATGGATGAAGGACCTCAATGTGAGAAAGGAATCCATCAACATCCTTGAGGAGAACACAGGCAGCAACCTCTTCAACCTCAGCCGCAGCAACATCTTCCTAGGAACATCGCCAAAGGCAAGGGAAG
The DNA here is from genome assembly GCF_010015895.1 of Lontra canadensis. NCBI lineage: Eukaryota > Metazoa > Chordata > Mammalia > Carnivora > Mustelidae > Lontra > Lontra canadensis. The sequence goes on from NW_022631232.1 coordinate 125,503, forward strand.
CAAGGGCAAAAATGAACTATTGGGATTTTATCAAGATCAAAAGCTTTTGCACAGCAAAGGAAACAGTGAACAAAACCAAAAGACCACTGACAGAATGGGAGAAGATATTTGCAAACGACATATCAGATAAAGGGCTAGTGTCCAAAATCTATAAAGAACTTAGCAAACTCAACACCCAAAGAACAAATAATCCAATCAAGAAATGGGCAGAAGACATGAACAGACATTTCTGCACAGAAGACATCCAGATGGCCAACAGACACATGAAAAAGTGCTCCATATCACTCGGCATCAGGGAAATACAAATCAAAACCACAATGAGATACCACCTCACACCAGTCAGAATGGCTAAAATTAACAAGTCCGGAAATGACAGATGCTGGCGAGGATGTGAAGAAAGGGGAACCCTCCTACACTGTTGGTGGGAATGTAAGCTGGTGCAACCACTCTGGAAAACAGCATGGAGGTTCCTCAAAATGTTGAAAATAGAACTACCCTATGACCCAGCAATTGCACTGCTGGGTATTTACCCTAAAGATACAAACGTAGTGATCCGAAGGGGCACGTGCACCCGAACGTTTATAGCAGCAATGTCTACAATAGCCAAACTATGGAAAGAACCTAGATGTCCATCAACAGACGAATGGATAAAGAAGAAGTGGTATATATATACAATGGAATACTATGCAGCCATCAAAAGAAATGAAATCTTGCCATTTGTGACAACGTGGATGGAACTAGAGGGTATCATGCTTAGCGAAATAAGTCAATCAGAGAAAGACAACTATCTATGATCTCCCTGATATGAGGGAGAGGAGATGCAACATGGGGGGTTAATGTGGTAGGAGAAGAGTAAATGAAACAAGTTGGGATTGGGAGGGAGACAAACCATAAGTGACTCTTAATCTCACAAAACAAACTGAGGGTTGCTGGGCAGAGGGGGGTTGGGAGGGGGGGGTTATGGACATTGGGTAGGGTATGTGCTATGGTGAGTGCTGTGAAGTTTGTAAACGTGGAGATTCACAGACCTGTACCCCTGGGGGAAATATATATATATATATATATGTTTATAAAAAATAAAATTATTAAAAAAAAAGAAATATCATATAATCCAGTAATTCCGCTAGAGAGTACTTACCCAAAGAGAATGAAAACACTAATTCAAGAATATATATGCAGCTCTACGTTTACTTTAGCATCATTTACAATAACCAAGGTGTGGAAGTAACCCAAGTGTTAATCTATAGATGACTGGGTAAGGAAAATGTGATACACACACACACACACACACACACATATATATATAAATTCAGCAATAAAAAAAGAATGATATATTTTGCGACAACATGGATGGACCCAGGTGGTATTATGTTAAGGGAAATAAGTCAAAGAGAGGAAGACAAATTCCATATAATTTCACTTATAAGTGCAATCTAAAAAAAATGAAATGAACATACTAACAAAAAGTTACAACCCATAAATAGAGAGCCAAAACTGATGGTTACCAGTGAGGGGCTGAGGGGAGGACAAAATGGGTAAAGGGGAGTGGGAGATACAGACTTTCAGTTGTGAAATGATTAACTCACAGGGATGAAAGGTACAGCATAGGGATTACAATGAATTGTATTATAATAGTGTTCTATAGTGACAGATGATAGCTGCACTTGTGGTGAGCATAGCATAATGTATACATTTGTGCCATCACCATGCTGTACACCTTAAACTAATGTAACATAATGTGTCAACTACACTTTGATTTAAAAATTCAATATTCAGGAATCTATTGTAATCATAAAAATTAACATTGCACACTTTCATTTTTTTTGCTAATGGATGTATGCACATGTACTATATATGCCTTACATATACAATTCATATAACTCTTATCATACCATGTGTGCAGATTAGATCCTGTATTTTTGTTGTTTTTGATTTTACTATTATCTTAGCTTTTTATCAAGTACTATAAAGTAGATGAAGCCTTCTGATTGACAAGCATAAATTATGATTTAACTTTGCCTTTTGACACTTTACCAGCTGACCAACTTTTATTCTTGATTATGCATCTGATTGAAAATGTCATACCTGTACCATAGGAAATAATGTTTTATGTGTGGGTCTTCTCATGAACTTCCCATAGAACTGCCTTTATCTGTATGTCATCCACTCTATCCAAAATTTATAAAATTATAAGTTCATGGAATATTTTAATACTTGGCAATGTAATCCTCACTCCTATAGTTTAAACTTTGTATGGGTGGTGTAAATATTATTATAATTAGTATCTGATGATAAAAACACCAAAGATTACAGGGGATATAGCAAATAAATTGCTTGTGCTAGATCATGCAACCTGCAAATAATGCTTCCCAGTGTCAAATCATGATCCTTCTGACCACAAATGTCACACCCATAACCACTAATTCTATAGTGAGTATTTTGTGCTAGGCTAAAGGCCAACAAACTGATGGGATCACATAAGGTCCTGTGGTTAGTTTAAGGTTCTGGCCTCTGGGATACAGGTTTGATGACTTCCATGTTCTGTCTAGATGACCCTTTACTATTCTTTGCTCTACTGAAGTATTTCCTCTTCCTAGGCTCAAGAACAAATTGCTACACGCATGTCAACTTACAAGGAAAATAAGAGATCAGAAAGTACATGGAATGAAAGGAATAATGAAATAGGACCAGACTTTACTTCTTGTTGTCACGTTTGCACATGCATTCAGTCTCAAATCTTCTGCTTTGAGACAGAAATATTTTCTTAGAACCAGGAATCTCTGTTCTAACAATCTACTCAAAAGATCATTACAAAGAAATGAAGGCATACACCATAAAACCATTCCTGAGAATTCAAATCTTAACAATAGAAAACCAGAAATAAGACAGATGGCCAGCAATTAGGAACAGGTTGAATATTCTAAGGACATCTATGTACTACATTCTGCAAGAAGCAATGAGGACTCACTCCCTATATTGCTATGGAGTGATCTCCAGGATATATCTTTCAATGAAAAAAGTAAGGTACAGAAAAATGTGTAGAGTTGCTGCTGTCCAATACAGTAGGCACCAGCCACATGTGGATCACTATTATTATGTTAATTAAACTTAGATGAAATTAAAAATTAATTCCTCAGTCCCACTGACCACATTTCAGGTGTTCCACAGACACAGACAGCTACTGGCTACTATATTAGACAATTAAGACTGACAAATCCAGAACAAAATCTTTAAGCACTATGGGACAACTACAAAAGGTGTAACTTACAAGTCACGGCAATTCTAGAAAGAAAAGGAAGAAAGAAACAGAGACATATTTGACACAACAACTAAGAATTTCCCCAACTTAATATTAGACAATAAACCACAGACCCAGGAAGAGCATAGAACACCAAACTGGATATATAACCAAAAATTATACCTTGGCACCTTATTTTCAAGTTAGAGAAAATAAAAGATAAAGTCCTGAAAGAGGCCAGAGGGGGGGGAATAAATTTCTTAACTACAGAGATCAAAGATGAGAATTGTGTCTGAATTTTCAGAAGCCATGCAAGCAATGAGAGAATAGAATGAAATATTTAAAGTGTTGAGAAAAAAAAACCCACCAAATTCGAATTCTGAACCTGTCAAATTATCCTTTATAAGAGACAGAGAAATAAAGACATTCTCAAAAAAAATTGAAAAAATGTGTTGCTAGTGAACTTATAATAACTATTAGGAGAAGTTCTTTAGCTAGAAAATGATATAGATCAGAAATTTGATCCACATAAAGGTAGGAAAAGCATTAAAAAAGTAGTAAGTGAAAGTAAAGCAAATTTTTCCTACTCTTAATTGATCTAACAGGTAACAGTTTATTCAGAATTATAACAGCAACAATATATTCAATTCCATATGCTTTTATATAAGAGTGCATGTTGATATATTCTTATATATAGTTGAAAGAAATAACAGCAATAATATAAGGGATAGAGGGAAAAATAAGATTATTTTGTTATATTTGCTCTCCTTGTGAAGCTGTATAGTATTATTTGAAATTGGACTTGGATTAGTAAATGTATATTGTCAACTCTAGGTTGGCTGCTAAAAAGAATAAAGGAAATATAATTGATATCCAAAGAAAGAAGAGAAAATGGACCAATACAAAATGTGAGGTGTTGGGGCCTCCTGAGGACTGCTGCCCTTGAATCTGGAATAGCAGCTTCAGCAGCCATCAGGACACAGATACTCAGAACCTGCTCCCTTCAGGCACTTGATATGAGCTCAATCCAGGGAAGAAGAACTTTACAGAGAGAAGCAGATCCAGCAATCACCATGCTTTACTGGTATAACTTTGTTCTCCCACAATGCCAGACACTAGGTTAGTGAAAATGAGAGTGACAGAGCTAGACTGTAATCATGATAACCACATGTGACAATGGATTTCTCACCATGGCTTTTTTTTTCCTTTCCTGATCTATCCACTAACAACAAAGTTCAAAAGGATTAAGTAGCATTAATTCAATACACGCATTCATGATCCTGCAGTAACCAATCACAGGTCCATGGGCTTGCTCATGTGTATGACTGGTTGCTGTTAGCTATACTGTGGGTAAAGCATTCTCATCCCCATTTTAAACAGGGGGAAGCTGGGGCTCAAAGACATTACCTGTCTTATGTCCTGTGCCCTGTGTTTAGAAAAAGCAGCTCCAGGTCTCCCCTGGAGCAGGACCTCACACTCACTGAGGCCAAGATGGTCCCCAATGGGTTTTCCTAGGAGACGGTCTGGGCACCAAGCCCCAAACAGGAAAAGAGGTAACTTGAATTTAGGATCCTTTTGTCTCCCCACACCCCAGGGCTAATCACATCCTCCTGCATGGACCCACAACCACAGCTGAGTCCCAAACACCCCAAGACAGGTTTTGGTGTTCAAGCCAGGACTCATTGTATCTTACTAAAGTATTGTCATGGTCTTGTCAATGAATTCAGGTTTCTATAGCAACTGGAATTCTCAGGTTGGTCCTCTGTACAGGAAATGCCTCCCATCTTGCAGCCATCAACTGTAGAGTCTTAAGAAGCTGTATCCTCTCATCTACCTGACACCAGGAGTTCGGTAAGCTGCATTAAGAGCTCTGTCCGAAAAAATAAAAATCTGTGACTTCCCAGCACATGTTTGACACCTCTTATATCCATCCATCCATCCATCCATCCATCCATCCATCCGTCCATCCAGTTAAAAGACATGAAGATCAAACTACCACACCAACCCTTTGGTCAAGTTTTAGGCTTCTCTGGAATATAAATAAGAAGTAAAGTGCAGAAAGTGTAGTGTGGTAAATTAAGGTGTTAAATAGAAGAAGAGATGACTCCTTCCCTGTAAGATTTCAGCCTGCTCAGGTCTCTTATAGGTGATGATTTAAAAAAAAAAAAGATTTTACTTATTTATTTGAGAAAGAAAGACACAGTGAGAGAGGGAACACAAGCAGGGAGAGTGAGAGAGGGAGAAGCAAGCTTCCTGCCAAACAGGGAACCCCATGGGGGGCTTGATCCAAAAACCCTGGAATCATGACCTGAGCCAAAGGCAGACCCTTAATGACTGGGCCACCCAGGTATCCCATAAGTAATGATTTTAAAATATGTTTCAATGTCGCAGGCGCATCTCACATCTTTAGTGACTCCTCTTTACATTTATTCTTGCCTTTGCATCAACATTCTAAGAATTATTTTTTTAAATTTAATTTTATTTTTTCAGAGTTCCAAGATCATTGTTTATGCACCACACCACCCTGTGCTCCATTCAATACGTGCCCTCCTTAATAACCACCACCAGCTCACCTAAGAATTCTTGGTACTCAATTCACAATACCCTGCAACTCCCTTCCAACTCAGTCTTGATCCCTCATCTTTTTAAAGGAGGCCCTTTCCTCCCATGATTCCACTGAAATTACACTTGCCTACTCAACAGCCACCTCTTTGTCACATGTACATATCAGAAATGTTGAAATGATTGTTCAAACGGAGACAAACAAGTATTTCCCAAAAGGGGAAGTATTTTATTTTCCCAGGATAGAAATCAACCATTTGGGTATAGACAAGAATTACATTGTAGGGGATCAGTAAAGTAAAAGCCAGGGCTGTAAAATACCTTCCGTTAAGTCAGGGTCAGATAACTGGAAATTTGTGCTTTATATGATGGGCTTTCAAATGAAGTACAATTTTTTTCTGATACACCTCATACTTGTGCTTCATTGAAAAGGATTTTTGCAAAAATGTTTTGTGCATGTTAGCAATAATTTTCTGTTGTCATTTCAATAACCTGTCTGAACTGTTTTTTCCTTCTTTCTCAAGGAAAGCAAGTATGGAATAAAATCATGTGATATTATACTGTGTTTACAAGTTCTGCCATGGTTAAATATATTGTCTACAAGCATTGTTTAATATACCATATTGAGATAATACAGTCCTGGTGGTCTATAATGGGGACATAGGGGACACTTTTGTAGTGTCTTGGGTATTCATGAAAATTCTTTTTCTGTACCACAGAAATCATGATCTAGATTTTCTTTTGAAATATGTTCTTTATAAAAATAATTTATAAAATAAGCATAATTACTGATATGTTTATGTAATGGGTGAGAAGAGGTACACTATCTTCATCAAATTATACCAAATAATATATGTAGGAAACCTGCCTCCATGAGGTGAATCTTAATTCTACCTCCTACACTGAGGCAACATAAACTGAGTAATTCACTTATAAAGCGTAGAGTAAGTAATGGAAAGTAGTTACTGTACACTGGAGAAATTAGACAGATACCACCTTAATTCTGTGAAGAAGCTCAATATCCTTAGTGACCCAGTGATTTACATAGATATGTTATCTTCACAGATATTACATGATAAGAAGGGCACATCAACTCTGTTGTATGCTTTCTTAAAAGCCATAACTGCACACTCTGATCAGGAGAAAAATGACAGACTATATATACATTCCTCAAGACTGTAAAGGTCATGAAAACAGTCTGGTAGTTTTTTAAATGCTTAACAGAGTTACCATATTACCCAGCAATTCCACTCCTAGATAAACAGCCAAGAGAAATGACAACATATGTCTACAGAAAAACTTGAGCAAGAATGTATGTAGCATCATTATTCACAATGGCCAAATGCGGACAAACCCAAAAGTCCATCAATTAATGACTGCATAATTAAGATCTGGTATATTCTTCGCGTGAAAAAAATACGAAGTACTGATACACGCTACAATATGGATGAACCTTGAAAATATTGTGCCAAGACACCGAATATGTAAGATGCAACATATTGTATGATTCCATTTATATGGAGTGTCCAAAGTGAGGCCATAAGTATGCTGTACAAAGGAATTCTCCCCTTTCTGTCCTGACTTCCACAGAGCTCTGTCCCTGAGTCTGGGTCATAGCCCCTCCCTCCCTCCTTCCTGATTCTCAATGTTCAAGCTGCAGCTCAGGCTTTTGTCACTAGATGGAAGCAATGTACCACTATTATCAAACCTCTCTTAGAGGTGTCTGCAAAAAGTGGAAAAATTACAAACCAGGAAAGAATATCCAACAGAAAAAAGACAGAAAGAATGAAACTGGACCATTCTCTTATACCATACACAAAGATAACCTCAAAATGGTTGAAAGACCTAAATGTGAGTCAGGAATCCATGAAAATCCTAGGGGAAAATATGCATTCTTCCCTAGTCGCCACAGAGACTTCTTCCAAGACATGTCTCTAAAAGCAAAGGAAACAGTCAAGAAAACTAAGAGGCAACCCACGGAATGGGAGAAGCTATTGCAAATGACATTTTGAATAAAGCGCTGGTATCCAAGATCTATAGAGAACTTCTTAAAACTCAACACCCAAAAAACAAATAATCCAGTTAGCAAATGGGCAGAAAACATGAACAGTCACTTCTCTAAAGAAGACATACAAATGGCCAACAGATACATGAAAAAATGTTCAACATCACTAGCCATCAGGGAAATACAAATCAAAACCACAATGAGATACCATCAGTTAGAATGGCAAAAATTAACAAGACGGGAAACAACAAGTGTTGGCGAGGATATGGAGAAAGGGAAACCCTATTACACTGTTGGTGGGAATGCAAGCTGGTACAGCCACTCTGGAAACCAGTATGGAGGGTCCTCAAAAAGTTAAAAATAGAGCTACCTTATGACCCAGCAATTGTACTACTAGATATTTCTCCCAAAGATACAGACACAGTGAAAAGAAGGGGCACATGCACCCCAATGTTCCTAGAAGCAATGTCCACAATAGCCAAACTGTGGAAGGAGCCTAGATGCCCTTCAACAGATGAATGTATAAAGAAGATGTAGTTCGTACATATAATGGAATATTACTCAGCCATCAGAAAAGATGAATACCTACCATTTGCATTGACATGGATGGAACTGGAGGGGATTATACTAAGTGAAATAAATCAAGTAGAGAAAGACAATTATCATATGGTTTCACTCATAAGTGAAACATAAGGAACAGCATGGAGGACCAGAAGGGAAGGGAAGAAAAACTGAATGGGAAAAAATCAGAGATGGAGACAATTCCTGAATCCAGGAACCAAACTGAGGGTTACAGAAGGGAGGGCGTAGGGGATGGGGCAATCATGTGATGGGTATTAAGGAGGGAATACGTGGTGATGAGAACTGGGTGTTACATGCAACTAATGAATTGGTGAATACTATGTCAAAAACTGATGATGTATTATATATTGCTAAATTGAATAATAAAAAAATCTAAAAAAAATTAATAACCACCTCCTTTAAAACCCAGGTTTTGAACCTATACAGAATGATTTTAATTCTCTCTGTATAAAAGATGATGAAAACATACTCCAGGGCCTGCAGAAGATGAAACACCTTGGCAGTCAGTGGTAGATATTCTAAAGGTGATGCAGGTCAGATATGGGATAGATGACTGAGAGAGGATAGAGAGTCTGAGAGGGATCTGGATATCTGTGTCCTGTATCATTGACAGGGTATGACAGGGTGTGAAGAAGGTCCATGTAGCCTATAGAAGGGTGTGGTAATGGAGGGTGAATGCCTTTTTTTCTGATAGGTCCCTATCAGAGGTCCCTATGTATAGTCCATACATCAGCTGACAGTGATTAGGGAGAGATAAAGCAACAAACATGATGAGTTTGGGGTCAAAAAATAACAGATTATCTTTAATACATAAGAATTTTCCAGCAGAATTGCTATCATAGTAAACAAACTATTTCATGATATTTTTCTAGTTTTTGCAAAATGTACTCCTTTTAGCTTAAAAAAGATCAACAAAAATGGAGATAAATATGACGTTACCCAGTGGTTAGATGCAGGATGGCAGTTCTGAGAGTCTTAGACCACAGGGTTCTGAAAAGGGGACAGAGAATGTAGGTTGAGAGCTTGATTTCATGGGATCAGCCAGCTTTCTGGATTTTCCTTAACTGCAACCAATTTTCTAGGATATATTAAAAAAAGCCACATGTTCAGGATATCTAAACTTGATACTGGGGGTCCAGCTCCAGTCTGAACTAAGAGTAAGCTATAACTGGAAGCATGTATCGTAGGTGCTAAAGCTTGGAGGACACAGAAACGCATACACACCCCCATGCACACACATTAATTTTTTTTCTTTTTACAGGAAAACAGGATGATTTAATTTGTAGAATCCAGAATGTTTTGTTCTTGATTACAATATTCAACATGAAAATTTACATTCACATCTTGGCACACAAATGGCACTCTGCTTTTTCCTTGAGACACAAAATCCAGATTGAATTATTCCTGGGCAACCCTTAACTATGTGTGTGCTAGCAATTGTCCTCTCTTCCTTGTCACATTGATATGTAAACTCTCTCTTATCCAGAAAAGAGGTCTTTTCTTCAATAGAGTATCTATATACAGTATAGCACCATTGATTTGTCAATAACTTTGATACATTGTGAACACCAGATCAATACTTTACATTATTTTACATATCTTTCATGATCCCAAAGGCGCTTGAGAACCTGGAAGTATCACTGTTGTCACTTGACAATATTAAGCAATACAAAAGTTTTGCTAAGTCTGTGCTGACTCTGGGTATTCACTCTGAAGAGAGCTTATTTGAATAAGATTTTGACATATCAGTTCTGTATGCCATTCTGTAGGTTCAAAATGAACAACATAGGGAGCTTCACTTTGCTCATCTGTAGTTGCTATACTTTCAAAAATGAAAATGCATTATTTGAGTAAAGAAGATATAAAAACACGAACAAAAAATTAAAGGTAAAATGCAGGGAATTCGGTTCTCAAGAAAACAAGAGTTTACTGTAGTTAGAAGTAAGATTGACTGTATATAATTATGAATAATTGAAAATATACTTTCTCCACAAGCTGAAGTTTTGCTAAGTTTTGTACATTATCACTGGCTTCAGTTTTTCCTTTTTCTCTCTCCTTTACTAGAGTCCCTAGAAGGAAAATTTAAATTAGTTTTTATAATAGCTATTGCAGGTAAGTCACCCTGCACACAGTCCTCATATTTTCTCTAGATTCAAACATAAAGGGGATCCTAGCTCAAATAAGAATGATCCTTGTTGCACAAGTGCCAGGTCATATATCTTCCTTTTTATTCTGGTAGGCTCTAGCTCACATGAAACTTACAAAGTCAAGCACTACTCTGAACCCAGAAATTCACTGAGATGGGTGGATTTGTTTGGGAATAAGAGAAAATTTCACAATTAAATTCTAACCACAAACAAAAAAGTTGAAAGCTATTAAACTATTTCATTTTGGTGACTGATTTTCTGAAGACAACCTGTAGAGTGTTCAGTGAGACATTTTACTTCCAAGGATCAATACATTGCCAATCACATCTAAAAGCTAATATGGAAATCTAGGCAAATGAATATTGTGATGATGTTTCTACCTGACAGGGACACAGTACCCAGATATTTGGTCAATTATTCTGGATGCACCTGTGGGAGTGTTTTTGAATGAAATGTACATTAAAATAGGTAGATTTTGGAACACCTGCGTGGCTCAGTCGGTTAAGCCGCTGCCTTCAGCTCAGGTCATGGTCCCAGAGTCCTGGGATTGAGTCCTGCATCAGGCTCCTTGCTTGGCGGGGAGCCTGCTTCTTTCTCTTCCTCTGCCTGCTTGTGCGTGCTCTCGCTCTCTTACAAGTAAATAAATAGAATCTTTAAAAATAAATAAATAAATAAAATAGGTAGATTTTGAGCAAAGCAATTAGTCCTCTATATGGTTGGTGGGCTACATCTAATCAGGTGAAGACACACAGAGACAAGAGGGGCCATTTCCCCTTAGTGAGAAGGAATTGTTCCAGGAGACTACCTTTGACTTCACTACAACATCAGTATCTTGTAGTACTCAGGCAGACTACCTTCAGACTCCAACTGTAACTGTTTCCCGAGTCTCCAACCAAGTCGCCTCCCCCATCAGAATTTGCCAAGGCTCCACACTTTCATGAGTCCATTCCTTAAAATAATTCTCTATCCACATATCAATGTCCCATTTGTTCTGTTCCTCTGGAGAACCCTGACTGCTACAGGTGTTAAAAAGTTTTAGGTATCTATTTTGTCCTAGAGTAACTTGTGCTTTCACCTAAAAAGAATCCCCAGTAACATTTGGCTACCAACAGTTCAGCAAAAATTATAGTAAAAATATAGCCATTGACAACAGCATCGAAAAATATAAACTATATAGAGATAATCTGTGTTGTACACATAAGTCCACAGGTGTGCAAGGCCTATGCTCTAACACTGCAAAACATTGCTGTGAGAAATTAAAAAAGGCCTAAATAAATAGAGAGACATACTATATTTAGGGGTCAGAAGACTCAGTATTTGTTAAGATATCTCTCCTCCCCAAATTGATCTGTGGATTCAATGCAATCACTGTAAAAATCCTAGCATAAATTCTTTAAAAGTAACTGACTATCTTATTCTAAAAGTCAAGTCAAAATTCAAAATACCTAGTTTATGAAAATAACTCTAAAAAAGAAAAATAGAGTTGGAGGATAAACACTATCTTATTTCAAGACTCATTACAAACCCATAATAATCCAGACAATATTATATTGGGATGAAGGTGGAACTATATATAAAAGGAAAAACAGGAAGAGTCCACAAATAGACCCACACATATATAGACAAGAGATTTTGACAAAGCTATAAAGGCAATTCGATTGAGAAAAAATAATATTTTCAACAAATGGTGCTGGGACAAGTGGGTCTGTATATATGCAAACATCAACTGTAATCCTGTATTGTACTATATGCAGAAATCAAATAAAAATAAATTAAAGACATAATTATAAAAGCTAAAAGTATAAAACTTGTGGAGAACAACAAAGGAAACAATCCCGTGATCCAGGTTAGCTGAACATTTCCTAGATATGACATCAAAGGCAGATTCAAAACCATAAGTGAACAAAGTAAAAAACTAAACTTCCTCAAACTGGACACTTTGTTCTTTAAAGACAGTGTTGAGAGGATTAAGACAAGCCACTGACCAGGAGAAAATATTTGTAGATCACATATCTGATAAAGGAATTGTACCCAGGATGAAAAATTTCACAAAAGGAAAATAAGAAGAAAACAGATACTCCAACAAAAAAGTAGGCAACATATTTGAAAAGATACACCAAAATAGATATGTACATATCAAATAACCACAAGAAAAGATGCTGAATATCATTAGTCATTTAAGAAATGTAATCCCACTACTCCTCTGAAAAAGGCTAAAATAAAATACTGACCATACCAAGTCCTGACAGGGTTGTGGAGAATGGATCTCTCAAACACTCACTGTTGGTGGCAACAAAAAATGGTGCAACCACACTGGAAAAAGGCTGAACACTTTCTTACAATGTTAATTTTATAACTCTTCTGAGTAAACACGTCTAAGTATTAGAAAAAAACCATATATCCAAGAAAAACTTATGCCTAAATGTTCATAGCAACTTTATTTATGAGAGCCCCAAATTGGAAATAACCCAAATATGCATGACTAGGTGAATGGAAACACCAAATTGTGGTATATCCACATACTGGAATATTAATTAATGATTAAAACAAAAAACAAGGAAATTGAGGCAACTGGGTAGGTGGGTTGGCTAAGCATGTATTGATTTCGGCTCAGATCATGATCACTGTGCTCAGGGGGAAATCTGCTTGAGATTCTCTCCTTCTCCTTCTTCCCCTACCCCTGCTCACTCTGAATGAATGAATGAATGAATGAATAAATAAATAAATAATTTTTTAAAAGGAAAAAAGTAAATATTCTTACATGTAACAAATGCATAAACCTAGAAATAATTAGGTTGAACAAAAGAAGACTGACAGAAAAGAACACATTGTAGGATTCCATTCACTTAAAATTTTAAGAAAGGAAAACTTATCCAAAGTGACAAAAGATCAGTGGTTACCTAGGAAGGTGTAGGGTGACATAGACAGGGACATTGAAGAGAGGCAGATGGCAGCATTACAAAGGGGTTGAAGAATTTTTTTGAGGTAATTGATATTTCATTATCTTGACAGTAGTACTAAATTCATAAGTACATATATATATAAACTGATTAAAGCATATAGTTATTAAATATGTGTAGTGCATTGCATGTCAAGCATACCTCATAAAGTATTTGACATATATTTATATATTCATAATTCTTTGATGCATTTAAATGAATTGTGTGAAAAGTTCCCACTATTATGTTCTTATACTATTAACGGAGCCACACTATAGCCAATCAAACTGGTCCACACTAGATAAACCAAAGAAGAAACATCATTTGCCATGAAATTTATCCCAATTTTTAGAGAAAGTTGGTGTCCACTTTCTTCTGAAGAACTGAAATAATATATATTAGGAAAATAATAATTATATTTAAGAAAACTGGTTAATTTTTGGAAAAAGTTTGAGTATCATTATAATAGGGCAAACTCTAGGGTAATAAATGTTTTTAAAATATTAAATATTTTTAAAGATTTTATTTATTTATTTGACAGAGAGAGATCACAAGTAGGCAGAGAGGCAGGCAGCAAGAGAGGGGGAAGCAGGCTCCCTGCTGAGCAGAGAGCCCGACACGGGGCTCAATCCCAAGACCCTGAGATCATGACCTGAGCTGAAGGCAGAGATTTAACCCACTGAGCCACCCAGGCACCCCAAAATATTAAATTTTAAAGAGATGTTGGAGGTACAGCCCTCTGTTGGTGGAATAAGTCATGAAAATGAAAGGTAGAGCATAGGGAATATAGTGTTTGTCAACTACACTTCAATTCAAAAATATATTAAATTCTAGTCACTGACATTTCAAACTAACATTTGGGAAATTATCTGGCTCTTTAAAAAATGTATTATAGGGTGCCTGGGTGGCTCATTCATTAAGCTTCTGCCTTCAGCTCAGGTCATGATCACAGGGTCCTGGGATTGAGGCCCACATCGGGCCCCCTGCTCAGGGGGAAGCCTGCTTCTGCCTCTCCCACTCCCCCTGCTTGTGTTCCTTCTCTCACTGTGTCTCTCTCTGTCAAATAAATAAATAAAAATCTTTTAAAAAATTTTTAAAAAGAAAAAAACTTATTATATAATGGTAAAAACTGTTTGCACTGGGGAAGAATCTATGTTAGAACGTCAAATTGCTAGGATGATCTAACAACTACACATCCACACTCATCTATGAGATACAAGGGAATTGTCAATTATTATTTCCACTGTGAGAACAATTTAGATATATTTATTGCAAATGCACATTAAGACCAAATTCCTTCGTTATCTAGACATTTTATTGTTTTCAGCAAAAAATAAGTATTTCTAAGATGGGGTACAAGGGCTACCACACAGCATGAAGTTGTTGATGGAATGAAATTCCTCCTGCTAAATCTCTTCTCCCATTATGAGACCAAAGCAGCTTCTTTAAGTTTGTGACCCTTATAGGAGCTATTATATTACATGATATTCTTCATATCAATGAACCCACTTGATCCAGGATTCATATCCCACAAGAAATGTGAAGTGATGGGGTCTATTGAGGACTGCTGCCCTTAAATCTGGAGTAAAAGCTTTAGCAGCCATCAAGACACAGATCCTCAGAACTTGCCTCCTTCAGGCACATGGTATAAACTCATCAACAAGAGACAGATCCACCAATCACTATGCTTTCCTTATGTATATGTGCCCAGAACCGTGCTAAGCATTAGGTTAGTAACAATGACACTGACATAGTGGTGGTCTGGTTATAACGACATGTTATAATGGACTTCTCACAGGGCTTTTTCTCTTCCTGTCCTTTTTTATCGCTTACCAGCAACATGGAAAAGGAGTAAGTAGCCCGAATTCATACAGACATTCATGATCCCACAGTAACCACAGATTCATGGGCTTGCTCATGTGTATTGCTGAATGTTCTCAAAGATTCTGTGGGTAAAAATTCTCATCCCCAGAGGGGGGAGCTGGGGCTCAAAGTCATTGCCTATCTTACCTCCTGAGCAGTTGCCTCAAGAAAAAAACAGCTACAGGACACCCCTGGGGCAGGACCCCTATTCACTGGGGCTGGATGGGACCCCAGGTGCTTTACCTATGAAACAAGTGGGGCACTGACCCCCAATGCAGGAACGAGATGACCTGGATGTGGACTTTGTCCTCTCACACTCCAGAATAGTTCAGTCCCCATCACGGGGAACCATACCCTAAAATGAATCCCAAACACCTGAAAGCAGGACCCTGAAATCCCCACCAAGGCACCTATGTCTCTATAAAAAGTTGTTACAATCTCCAATTGACATGGGGTTTCTATGGCAACCTGGATGCTTATGGTGTTCCTTCAACACCCGAAATGCCTGTGCATACTTATCCAACCCTTTCCTCTAAAAACAAAACACATTTGCTCTTCAGGCCACCATACGAGAAAGCATAGAGAGTAATTAGAGGTTCTAAATGGAAACCCAGTAATTGGCAGAACTTTGCCCTTGTTGATGGAAGAAAGAATGTCTCTGTGGTCAGAAATTTTCCTGGCTTTAAAGAGACAGTATTGAGAGAAGTATTAATGGCATGAAGCTTCCTCAGTGCCTCCAGCTAACCTAGTAGTCTTTAAACTTCAGCAACTACCTTTAGCACATGTGAATCGATGAACTTTCCTTCATGAATCTATAGATCATGCATTCTTTCCTAGGAAGAACAGAGCATTCCTGCACATTAGGAAACAGGAACCAAACCCCCTTGCTCAACCACTGGGCACTGAGGGACCAGGCCCCCTAACACAACTTCTTAGCACTGGTATACATCTGTAGCTGGCACCATGGAGTCTGCACATAATCAGGAAATGTTATGGACCACTATACTCCCCTTACTGATTAACTGCCCTAAACCACTTAAAAAAATCCTTGGGCCAGGCAGAAATTTCAGAGTTGGCCTTGGGACAAGAGCCTGCCTTCTCCCCAGGTGGCTGGCCTCCTGAATAAAGTTCACATCCTTTCCAATCAAAATTCATCTCTTGGGTATTGGCTTTTCCATCAATGGGTGGCAGAACTTGGGTTTTGGAAACAAATACACTGAGACCCTGGGAGGTATTATAGGGTTCTTGAAGGTGAGCTAGCCCTTGGAGGATGAACATGTGAAAACAAGGCCATGCTAAGCAGTTAGCTATGTGTGGCAGAAAATCAAGACACTGTCTACAATCATGTGACTGAAACATCTAGATACAGACACAGAAAATGTCATGTAAGAGGTCTAAGTATTTCAGGAAAACAGGTCTAAACTACTAGTCAGTTAGTTAGTAGGCATAAACTTAGTCAGTTGAACCACACATTGGTTTTATCCTGAGGAATGCTTGTCCTCCATTCCAAATATTTTCTTCCAGATAGGCATATCCATGACCAAACACATCTAACCTTTCTATACACTCCTTCCTCTACCTAGAGAATCACTTATCTGATTAGTGAGGTTAGAAGGACAAAAGGGTTGCACAGCCTATGACTTTCTCTTCAAACTTCTTGTAGCAAACTGCCCTTATGGAGCACGTTTTCCTCTGCCTCTTCCTTAGGGGTGGATCCACAACTCAAATTCTCTTTTTCTATGTCTTTCTGGCTCTCAAACTATTCCTATGTTCTTGCTCCATAAAGCTCTGGCCTTTAAGGGACCCCAAAGTATATCCTTCTCCACATCTGGGCCCTGAACCAACAAAAATATAGTAAAAAAAATAAGAAGGAAAATGCATTGGCTTCATTCTTTCTAAAGGATATATTGGAGAATGTGGCTTAAAGCCATTACAAGGCAGGTGGTCTTCCTATTAACAAATCCAAGAATTGGACAGAGTTTTCCATCCAGCAATGCTGCATAGGGACAGTCAGAAAAGTCAAGGATTACAATAAATATTTATCTCTTGTCTGATGAATGAGTACAGCATACATGTATTCAGGAAAAGTGGCTTCCTTGCAAGGCTATCCCTGTAGCAGAAGAAAGTACTTCAGGACACCTTTTTTGAGAAAACGTCCTAAAATGAATAATATTCCTTGTTCCAGTTGCACAATCACCAAGCCACTTTCTGTGGAAATGGGTTTCCGTGTGTCTCAGGGAGCAGTTTCAATGAATACCCTTTTGTTGCCGTAAAGAGCATGAGTACAGTGGAGACTCATCTTTTGGAAGGGGATTGAAATAAATTTCTAAATTGCAGGAGTAGCATGAAAATCATACATTGTGAATGTATTTCCTGAAATACCTTCAAACAATTAAACGAATGTTCCAAATCCACACACAAACCCACACACAGACTATAGTCAGGCTATAGATAAAATATGCAAGAGAATAACAGCATCTTTCATATAAGGATGTATACATATGTAAGAAGAAACCATAAATGTGTTGAGAATGAAAAATCCAAATTCTTGTGAGTGGTTACCTCTGGATAAGAAAGAGACTACTGCAGCCATAAAAGTACTTCAAATGAGTTATAACAATATGTGATGTTATTTAATAAGAGGATATAGAAGTGTTATATTATTTTAAGAATTTCTAAAATATTTTATGAGCAATGTTTCTTTATGACCTTCAATATTGATTTTTAAAACAACTCATACTAATTTAGAAATTATGGGGAAAATAGTGAAATATAGAATGAAATAAATAATTAATCAGCAATCCTACCATTTATCAGTTAAGAAAGAGAGTACCATGGAAACAGGGGCAAGATGGTGGAGGAGTAGGAGACCGAAATATCAGGTCCCAGTTCAGCTAGATAGTTATCACACCATTCTGAACACCTACAAACACAATAGAGATCAAAGAGAAGAAGGCAGCAAATCTAAGAACAGAAAATCAACCACTTTCCGGAGGGTAGGATGTACAGAGAAGTGAATCTGAAGTAACAGGAAGACAGACCGCAGAGGGAGGGGCCAGCTCCCAGCAAGTGAGAGAGCAGCGGAGCGCAAAATCAGAACTTTTAGAAGTCTGTTCCACTAAAGGATGTCACTCAAGAGGCTAAGTGGGGGATGGAGCCCTCATGGGGACAGTGTAGTCTAAGGACCCGCGGGGACACAAAAAGACCAGGGATGTCTGAGGGTGGCAGAGATTCTAGGTATCCAAGCAGGGAAGCTGGCTGTAGAGATGGAGCCGAGGAGTGGGCTCTCAACTCAGGGTTACCTTAAACTGTGATCCAAGGCACCATTGGGCCACTGCTCTTTGAGCAGGGACCCCACAAGTGGCTGATCTGGAGAGATCCCTCTCCTTCCTCCTCTGGGAGGAGCAGCGTGGAAGCACGCTGCAGGAATCTTCTGGGTTTGGAGACTCCAAATGGGGCCATGCGCCAGAGACAGAAATGCTCAATCACAGGCTGGGTGAGCTCAGAGTGCAGCCAGAGACCAGGAAGACAGGAGGGATTGACTGCTTTTCTCTGAGGGAATGTTGAGGAATGGGGGCCCGAGCTCTCGGCTCCTACAGGGCCGGAGATTAGGAGGCCGCTATTTTCATTCCTGTCCTCCAAAGCTGTACGGAAAGCATTCAGGGAACAAAAGCTACAAAGAACGAACCCAAGCAGATTACTTAGCCTGGTTCCTGAAAAGAGCAGGGCAATTCCACCACAGGCAAAGACATTTGAGAATCACTGCAACAGACCCCTCTCCCAGAAGATCAGCAAGAACATCCAGCCAGACAAAGTTCTCAAGTAATGAGAACTGTGGAACTCCAGAGCTAGGGGAAAGCAACATGTATATTCATGGCTTCTTTCCCATGATCTTTTAGTCTTTCAAAGTTAAGTTCTTTAAATTTTATATTTTTCTTATTTTATTTTTTTAATTTTTCCTCTTTCCTACTTCAGTGTTTTTAACTATTTTACTTTATCAATACCTTTTTAAGATCTTTTCTAAATTTTCATTGTTATAATAATATTTTATCCCTTTACTGTATTTAACCTTATTTTTTTCTATATATATATACATACATATATGTATATATATATATATTCTTTCTTTCTTTCTTTAAAATTTTGGGATACAATTTCTTCTAATAGATCAAAATATACCCTAAATCTAGTTCATGGCTTTGTTCTGGTCTCTAGCCTGATCATATTCTTTCCTCTTTTTCCCCCTTTTTTCAACCAACTTCTTATTTTATCAGTTCCTTTTAATTTTCATCTTTACATTCATATTCCATCCCTTCATTGTCTTTACCCTTATTTTTGTATATACATATATATGTGTGTGTGTATATATATATATGTATATATTTTTTTTCTTTCTTTCTTTAAAATTTTGGGAGGGAGTTTCTTCTAAGAGACCAAAATACACCCAAAATAAAATGTGTGGCTCTGTTCTATTGACCAGTGTAATATATGTATATTTTCTTTTTTTCCCCTTTTCTTCTCCCCCTGGTTTTGGGTCTCTTCTGATTAGGTTACTCTATATTTTCCTGGGGTTGTTGCTACCCTTTTAGTATTTTGTTCTCTCATTCATCTATTCTTATCTGGATAAAATGACAAGGTAGAAAAACTCACCACAAAAAAGGGGGGGCAGTACCAATGGCTAGGGACTTAATCAATATGGACATTACTAAGATATCAGAACTAGAGTTTAGAATGACGATTATCAAGGTCCTAGCCGGGCTTGAAAAAAAGCATGGAAGATATTAGAGAAACCCTCTCTGTAGGAATAAAAGCCCTTCCTGGAGAAAGAAAAGAACTAAAATCTAATCATGTTGAAATAAAAAAAAAGGATGGGGTACAATAAAAAATGGAGGCTCTTATTGCTAGGATAAATGATGCAGAAGAGAATTAGTGATATAGAAGACCAAATGATAGAGAATAAAGAAGCTGAGCAAAAAGGAGACAAACAACTACTGGACCATGAGGGGAGAATTGGAGAGATAAGCAATACCATAAGAAAAAACAATATTGGAATAATTGGGATCCCAGAAGAAGAACAAAGTGGGGGGGGAGAAGGTATATTGGAGCAAATTATAGCACAGAATTTCCCTAATTTGGAGAAGGAAACAAGCATCAAAGTCCAGGAGGCACAGAGAACCCACCTCAAAATCAATAAAAATACGTCCACAAACCATCTTCTAATAGTAAAACTTACAAGTCTCAGTGACAAAGAGAAAATCCTGAAAGAGCTTGGGACAAGAAGTCTGTACCATACGATGGTAGAAATATTAGATTGCCAGAAGACTTATCCACAGAGACTTGGCAGGCCAGAAAGAACTGGCATGATATATTCAGAGCACTAAATGAGAAAAAATATGCAGCCAAGAATACTATATACAGCTAGGCTGTCATTGAAAAAAGAAGGAGAGATAAAAAGCTTTTAGGAAAACCAAAAATTAAATGAATGTGCAGGCACCAAACCAGCCCTACAGGAGATATTGAAAGGAGTCCTCTAAGCAAAGAGAGAGCCTAAAAGTAACAGACCAGAAAGGAACAGAGACAATATACAGTAACAGTCATCTTACAGGCAATACAATGACACTAAATTTGTATTATTTGATAGTTACCCTGAATTTAAGAGGGCTAAATGCCCCATTCAAAAGACATAGGGTATCAGAATGGATTAAAAAACCAAGACCCATTCATATGCTGTCTATAAGAAACCCATTTTAGATCCAGAGACACCTCCAGATTTAAAGTGAGGGGGTGGAGAACATTTTACCATGCTCATGGCCATCCAAAGAAAGCTGGGGTGGCAATCCTTATATCAGGTAAATAAGATTTTAAGCCAAAGACTATAATAAGAGATTAGGAAGAACACTACATCATACTCAAAGGGTCTGCCCTTTGAGTAGAACAAGAAGATCTAACAATTTTAAATATCTATGCCACTAACATGTGAGCATCCAATTATATAAACCAATTAATAACAAAATCAAAGAAACACATTAACAATAATACAATAATGGTAGGGGACTTTAACACTCCCCTCACTGAAATGAACAGATCATCTAAGAAAAGATCAACAAGGAAATAAAGGCTTTAAATGACACACTGGACCAGATGGACATCACAGATATATTTAGAACATTCCATCCTAAAAGAACAGAATACACATTCTTCTCTAGTGCACATGAACCATTTTCCAGAATAGATCACATCCTGGGTCACAAGTCAGGTCTCAACCAGTACCAAAAGACTGGGATCATTCCCTGCATATTCTCAGACCACAATGTTCTGAAACTAGAACTCAATCACAAGAGGAAAGTTGAAAAGAACTCAAATACATGGAGGCGAAAGAGCATCCTAAGGAATGAATGGGTCAACCAGGAAGTTAAAGAAGAATTTAAAATTTCATAGAAACAAATGAAAATGAAAACACAACTCTTCAAAATCTTTGGGACACAGCAAAGGCAGTCCTGAGAGGAAAGTATATAGCAATACAAGCCTTTCTCAAGAAAAAAGAAAGGTCTCAAATACACAACTAACCCTACACCTAAAGGAGCTGGAGAAAGTACAACAAAGAAAGCCTAAACCCAGCAGGAGAAGAGAAATAATAAAGATCAGAGAAGAAATAAATGAAATAAAAACCAAAAGAACAGAAGAACAAATCAATGAAACTAGGAGCTGGTTCTTTGAACGAATTAGTAAGACTGATATATCCCAGGCCAGACTTATTAAAAGGAAAAGAGAAAGGACCCAAATTAATAAAATCATGAATGAAAGATGAGGGATCACAATGAACACCAGAAGTACAAACAATTATAAGAACATATTATGAGCAACTATACAACAGCAAAATTGACAATCTGGAAGAAATGGATGCAATTCCGTCTCCTGCAAAGACACTTGAGAATCACTACAACAGGCCCCTCCCCGAGAAGATAAACAAGAAATCCGGCCAAGACCAAGTTCACTTACCAAGGAGAACAGCGGAATTCCAGAGGAAGAGAAAGCATAGCATGGAATTTATGGCTTTCTCCCATGATTCTTTAGTCTTGCAGTTAATTAATTTACTTTATTTTATTTTTCTTTTCTTCTGCTAATATTTTTTAACTTTTACCCTTTCCTCTCTTAACGTTTTTTAACTAGTTTATCTTAACAATACCTTTCATAAAAAAATAATAATCATCTTTTTTGAACGTTCATTATTACAGTCATATTTTATCCTTCATTGTATCTAACTTTATTTTTTGTATACACATAGGTTTTCTCTCCTAAAAAATTTGGGGTACAACTTCTTCTAATAGATCAAAATATACCCTAATTCTAGCTCCGGGCTTGTTCTAGGCTCCAGCCCAAGCAAATTCTCTCCACTTTCTTTTTCTTTATTCTCCCAACCAACTTACTTACTTTATCAATTCCTTTTTTAGAAATTTAAAAAAAAATTTTCACCTTTATAGGCATATTCCATCCCTTCATTGTGTTTACTCTTATATACATTTTTCATTCTTTAAAATTTTGGGAGGTAGTTTCTTCTAAGAGACCAAAATACTCCCAAAATTAAGTGGGTGACCCTGTTTTAGTCACCAGTCTAATATATATATATAATATGTATTTTTTCTTTTTTATATTTTTTCTTTATTTGTTTTCTTTTTTAAATTTTTTTTTCTGAACTTCATTTTATCCCCTTTCTCCCCCCCTCCAACAATTTGGGGTCTCTTATGATTGGTTAAAGTGCATTTTCCTGGGGTCTTTGCCACCCTTTTAGTATTTTATTTGCTCCTTCATATATTCTTATCTGGACAAAATGACAAGGTAGAAAAACTCACCCCCAAAAAAAGAACAAGAGGCAGTACCGAAGGCTAGGGACCTAATCAATACGGACATTGGTAAAATGTCAGATCTAGAGTTCAGAATGAAGATTCTCAAGGTTCTAGCTGGGCTTAAAAAGGCATGGAAGATATTAGAGAAACCCCCTCTGGAGAGATAAAAGCCCTTTCTGGAGAAATAAAAGAAATAAAATCTAACTACTTTGAAATCAAAAAAGCTATTAATGAGGTACAAACAAAAATGGAGGCTCTTACTGCTAGGATAAATGAGGCAGAAGAGAGAATTAGTGATATAGAAGAACAAATGACAGAGAAGAAAGAAGCTGAGCAAAAGAGAGACAAACAGCTACTGGACCACGAGGGGAGAATTCGAGAGATAAGTGACACCACAGACAAAACAACATTAGAATAATTGGGATCCCAGAAGAAGAAGAGAGAGTGGAGCAGAAGGTATATTGGAGAGAATCATTGTAGAGAATTTCCCTAATATGGCAAAGGGAACAAGCATCAAAAGCCAGGAGGTACAGAGAACCCCCCTCAAAATCAACAAGAATAGGTCCACACACTGTCACCTAATAGTAAAATTTACAAGTCTTAGCAACAAAGAGAAAATCCTGAAAGCAGCTCAGGAAAAGATGTCTGTAACATACAATGGTAAAAATATTAGATTAGCAGCAGACTTATCCACAGGGACCTGGCAGGCCAGAAAGAACTGGCATGATATATTCAGAGCACTAAATGAGAAAAACATGCAGCCAAGAATACTATATCCAGCTAGGTTATCATTGAAAATAGAAGGATAGATAAAATCCTTTTAGGACAAACAAAAGCTGAAAGAATTTGCAAACACCAAACCAGCTTTACAGGAATTATTGAAAGGGGTCCTCTAAGCAAAGAGAGACCCTACAAGTAGTAGATCAGAAAGGAACAGAGACAATAAACAGTAACAGTCAACTTACAGGCAATATAATGACACTAAATTCATATCTCTCAATAGTTACCCTGAATGTTAATGGGCTAAATGCCCCAATCAAAAGACACAGGGTATCAGAATGGATAAAAAAACAAAACCCATCAATATGCTGCCTACAAGAAACTAATTTTAGACCGAAAGACACCTCCAGATTTAAAGTGAGGGGGTGGAAAACAATTTACCATGCTAACGGACATCAGAAGAAAGCTGGGGTGGCAATCCTTATATCAGATCAATTAGATTTTAAGCCAAAGACTATAATAAGAGATGAGGAAGGACACTATATCATACTCAAAGGGTCTGTCCAACAAGAAGATCTAACAATTTTAAATATCTATGCCCCTAACGTGGGAGCAGCCAACTATATAAACCAATTAATTACAAAATCAAAGAAACACATCGACAATCATACAATAATAGTAGGGGACTTTAACACTCCCCTCACTGAAATGGACAGATCATCCAAGCAAAAGATCAACAAATAAATAAAGGCCTTATATGATACATTGGACCAGATGGACATCACAGATATATTCAGAACATTCCATCCCAAAGCAACAGAATACACATTGTTCTCCAGTGCACATGGAACAGTCTCCAGAACAGATCACATCCTGGGTCATAAATCAGGTCTCAAATAGTACCAAAATATTGGGATCATTCCCTGCATATTTTCAGAACACAATGCTCTGAAGCTAGAACTCAATCACAAGAGGAAATTTGGAAAGAACCCAAATACATGGAAGCTCAACAGCATCCTTCTAAAGAATGAATGGGTCAACCAGGAAATTAAAGAAGAATTGAAAAAAATTCATGTAAACAAATGATAATGAAAACACAGTGGTTCAAAATCTGTGGGACACAGCAAAGGCAGTCCTGAGAGGAAAATATATAGCGATACAAGCCTTTCTCAAGAAACAAGAAAGGTCTAAAATACACAACTAACCCTACACCTAAAGGAGCTGGAGAAAGAACAAGAAAGAAACCCTAAACCCAGCAGGAGAAGAGAAATCATAAAGATCAGAGCAGAAATCAATGAAATAGAAACCAAAAAAACAATAGAACAAATCAATGAAACTAGGAGCTGGTTCTTTGAAAGAATTAATAAGATTGACAATTCCCTGGCCAGACTTATCCAAAAGAAAAGAGAAAGAACCCAAATAAATAAAATCATGAATGAAAGAGGGTAGATTACAGCCAACACCAAAGAAATACAAACAATTATAAGAACATATTATGAGCAACTCTACACCAACAAATTTGACAATCTGGAAGAAATTGAAGCATTCCTAGAGACATATAAACTACCACAACTGAACCAGGAAGAAATAGAAAACCTGAACAGACCCATAACCAGTAAGGAGAGTAAAGCACCCATCCAAAATCTCCCAAGAAACAAGAGCCCAGGGCCAGATGGCTTCCCGGGGGAAATCTACCAAACATTCAAAGAAGAATTAATTCCTATTCTCCTGAAACTGTACCAAAAAATAGAAATGGAAGGAAAACTTCCAAACTCATTTTATGAGGCCAGCATTACCTTGATCCCAAAATCAGACAAAGACACCAACAAAAAGGAGAATTACAGACCAATATCCTTGATGAACATATGCAAAAATTCTCACCAAAATATTAGCCAATAGGCTCCAACAGTACATTAAAAGGATTATTCACCATGACCAAGTGGGATTTATTCCAGGGCTGCAAGGTTGGTTCAACATCTGCAAATCAATCAATGTGATGCAACACATTAATAAAAGAAAGAACAAGAACCATATGATACTCTCAATAGATGCTGAAAAAGCATTTGACAAAGTACAGCATCCCTTCCTGATCAAAACTCTTCAAAGTGTAGGGATAGAGGGCACGTACCTCAATATCATCAAAGCCATCTATGAAAAACCCACCGCAAATACCATTCTCAATGGAGAAAAACTGAAAGCTTTTCCGCTAAGGTCAGGAACACGGCAGGGATGTCCGTTATCACCATTGCTATTCAATATACTACTAGAAGTCCTAGCCTCAGCAATCAGACAACAAAAAGAAATTAAAGACATCCAAATCTGCAAAGAAGAAGACAAACTATCACGCTTTGCAGATCATATGATTCTATATGTGGAAAACCCAAAAGAAAGACTCCACTCCAAAACTGCTAGAACGTGTACAGGAATTCAGTAAAGTGTCAGGATATAAAATCAATGCACCGAAAATCAGTTGCATTTCTTGAAACCAACAATAAGACAGAAAAAAATTAAGGAGTCAAACCCATTTACAATTGCACCCAAAACTGTAAGATACCTAGGAATAAACCTTACCAAAGAGTCAAGAATCTATACTCAGAAAACTATAAAGTACTCATGAAAGAAATTGAGGAAGACACAAAGAAATGGAAAAATGTTCCATGCTTATGGATTGGAAGAACAAATATTGTGAAAATCTCTATGCTACCTAAAGCAATCTACACATTTAATGCAATCCCTATCAAAATACCATCCATTTTTTTCAAAGAAATGGAACAAATAATCCTAAAATTTATATGGAACTAGAAAAGACCTCAAATAGCCAAAGGAATATTGAAAAAGAAAGCCAAAGTTAGTAGCATCACAATTCCGGACTTCAAGCCCTATTACAAAGCTGTCATCATCAAGACAGCATGGTATTGGCATAAAAACAGACACATAGATCAACGGAACAGAATAGAGATCCCAGAATAGACCCTCAACTCTATGGCCAACTAATCTTCGACAAAGCAGGAAAGAATGTCCAGTGGAAAAAAGACAGCCTCTTCAACAAATGGTGTTGGGAAAATTGGACAGCCACATGCAGAAAAATGAAATTGGACCATTTCCTTACACCACACACGAAAATAGACTCAAAATGGATGAAGGACCTCAATGTGAAACAGGAATCCATCAAAATCCTTGAGAAGAATACAGGCAGCGACCTCTTCGACCTCAGCCGCAGCAACTTCTTCCTAGGAACATTGCCA
>NW_022631232.1:157647-180799 GCF_010015895.1 Lontra canadensis
TGGCAATGTTCCTAGGAAGAAGTTGCTGCGGCTGAGGTCGAAGAGGTTGCTGCCTGTCTTCTCCTCAAGGATTTTCATGGGTTCCTTTCTCACATTGAGGTCCTTAATCCATTTTTATATGGCATATTTTTTAAAGTTTATTTAATACATATATTGCTTGTTATGTGAATTATCTGTTCATATCATTGACAGTCTCTGTATTCATTAGTAGGGTTTCATTCCATATCGTGAATATTAAGTAGGGTATTTAAGGATTTAGTATAAAAGTACTACTAGAAAATAACCATTACAATTCTACATATTAAGTTAAAAGAAGACAAGAAATGAAATACACTGTCTATTGTAAGAGTATTATTTCATGAGTTTGTAAACAATGTGGAGAACTGAACACAAATGATAAAAGATATTGATCATATCAGTAAGTGTAAATGTGCTTAACTCCCCTAGTAATGGTGTTTCCAAATTGCCTATCATAGGAAAATCCAAAACTATACTTTTTCCAGAAATATGCCTAACATAAGGTATTCAGATAGGTTAAAATTATATGGTAAGGAAAAATATACCATGTAATAGCCAACAACAAGCAACAAGGGGTTATAATCTTACCATTAGTGAGAATAGAATTGAGATCAAAATTGATTTACAAAGACAAAAAAAGCACAGTGTGTAATGCAAAAGGCTAAAATTCACAGGGAAGATGTGTGATAGTAATACTTATATACATAATTACACAATTAAAGTATTCATAGAACCAAAACTACCGTAAGTTCAAGGGGAAAAAATAAGAAACTCACTAATAATAGATTATTCTAACATATTTCCCTTAATCCAAAAATGGTCAAGTAGAGAAATATGAAGTCATTGCAGAAAAGATATAAACAACATAATCTCAAAAGTGATGTTATAAAAAGACATTCTGAATTGTGATTTTTAATAGACAAGATACTTATTTTTCAGAAGAACATGGAACGTTCACAACAACTGATTCTGAGGCCGTTAAAGAAATCTTGAGCCCACAGGGAAATACAGATTTAATTGCCAAATTTGATGAAGATGATAATGAAAACACAATATATCAGAATCTGGTTAAAACAACAGTCAGAGCATCTGCTTTTAACTTGGGTCATGATCTCAGAATGTTGGGATAGAGCCCTGCAATGGGCTCCTTGCTCGTCGGGGTGCCTGCTTCTCTCTCTGCCTACTCTTCCCACTGCTTGTGCTCTCTCTTTCTGATAAATAGGTAAATTGAGTCTTTAAAAAAATAAAAAGTATGACTGCTGGGTTGTAGGGTAGCTCTACTTTCAATTTTTTGAAGAACCTCCATTCTGTTTGCCAGAGTGGCTGCACCAGCCTCTTAATCTCAGGAAACAAACTGAGGGTTGCTGGGGCAGAGAGAGAGGGATAGGCTGGGTGATGCACATTGGGGAGGGTATGTGCTCTGGTGAGTGCTATGAATTGTGTAAGACTGACAATTTACAGACCTATACCCCTGAAACAAATAATACATTACATGTTAATAAATAAAAAATAAAAATAAAAAGGAAAACAACAGAGAATACTTTGAGGCATTAAGTATCTATATAAGGGGTGGGCAGTGGGCAAAATGACTAAAGAGGTCAAAAAGTACAGATTTCCATTCAAAAATGAGGATGTAATGTTGAAAATGGTGCCTATTTTTAATAATCCTGTATTTCATATTGAAAGGTACTACCAGAGTAGATCTTAAAATTATCACCGCAAAACAAATTTTGTACCTACATATGTTGACAGATGTTAACTAGACATACTGTGGTAGTCATTTCACAAAATATAGAATCATTATGGTGAACACTTGAAACCAACATATTATATGTCAATTATATATAAATAAAGAAGAAAAAATGGGTAGATGTGGTCAAAATGTACAAACTTCCAGTTACAAGATAAATCAGTTCTGCAGGGAGGAGGAATTAAGATGATGGAGAAGTAGGGGGACCCAAGTTTATCTCATCCTTTGCTCAGGTGGCAAAGTAGGGCAGAATCTCAGGTGTGACACCATGGTCTGAGGATCCCCAGGGTTGCAAGAATAACGGGTGGCGCCTAAGTGCTGGCATTGTTCCCAGGCATATTGTGTGGAAGCCGGCTGAGAACAATGACACTAGATGCCAGCTTTCTGCTTTGTATTGTAAACTGTGAACCGCTGAGTGGTGGTGTGACTGCTTTCTGGTTCAGGTCTGGTAAATGGCGGAAGTGGGGTGAGACCTTCCCCAGGAGGAACAGCGTGGATCTGTGCCATGGTAGTGCCTAAAATTTGGAGTTTTGAAACGCAGACATGCACCTGAGATTAAAAACAAACAAACAAACAAACAAACAAAAAACAAGAACAAAAACAAAAACAAAAACTCCACACAGGCAGGATGAACACAGGGTCCTGACGGAAACCAGGGAGACAAGAGTGACTGATTTCTCTTTTGTGAGGGCTCACTGAAAAGTGTGGGTGGGGACGCGAATTTCCGCCCTCTGAGCTAGAGTGTGGAGTGTTGCCAGATTCACCCTGCCCATCAGTGCAGAAAGGCTTCAGGGACCAAACAGTGCCACCTAGTGGATTCCCAAGCCACTTACACCAAGCCTTGCCTCCCTGCATCCTGGAGGGGCATATGGAATAGAGAAAATCCACCTGAGAATCAGCGCAACAGGCCCCTCCCCCTGAAGACCAGCACAAACAACTGGCTTGCACCAAGTTTACTGATCAGAGGGCTGCAAAGCTTCAGCTCTAGAGGAAAATGGGATCTACCCTCCTGTGTACTTTTATTCTTTATTATTTTTTTCATTTATTTTCTTACTTTTTCCAATTATTTTTATTTTTATATATTTATATGTTTTTTATTTTTGTTTGCTTTCATTGTATTTTATATTATCTTTGGACATATTTTTTTTCTTTCTTTCTTACTTTAGGATTTAACAAGCGGACCAAAATACATCCAGGATCTCGATTTTTTGTATTTTGTTGTTGCTGTTCTTTTTTATTTTATTTTTCTTTTTCTTTCTTCTTTTCTGAACAAGATGACAAGATCGAGAAATTCACCCCAAGAGAAAGAATAGGAGGTAGTACTCACAGCCAGGGATTTAATTGACATGGTTATAAGCAAGATATCTAAACTACAATTTAAAACAATGATTAGAAGGATACTGGCTGGACTTGGAAAAGGCATAGAAGACACTAGAGAATCTCTTACTATAGAGATAAAAATACCAAAATCTAGTCAGGCCAAAATTAAAAATGCCTTAACTCAGATGCAGTCCCAAGTGGAGCCATAAACATGAGGATGGACAAAGCAGAGGAGCTAATCAGATATAGAAGATAAAATTATGGAAAATATGAAGCTGAGAAGCAGAGAGAAGGGACACTAGTAGATCATGAAGGTAGACTTAAGGAATCCAGTGATTTTATAAAACAAAATAATATCTGTATCATAGAAGAAGAGTGGGAAAAAGGGACAGAAGGTTTATTTGAACAAATTATAGCTGAGAACTTCTATACCCAGGGAGGGAAACAGGCATTCAAATCTAAGAGGCACAGAGAACTACCCTCAAAATCAACAAAAACAGGTCAACACAATGACATATCATAGTGAAACTTGCAAAATGCAAAGACAAACAATTTTGAAAGCAGCTCAGGAGAAGGATAGACACATAAAGCTGACAGCAGACATGTCTACAGAGACCTTGAAAGCCAGAAAGAACTGGCATGATATATTCAATGTACTAAATGGGAAAAGTAGGAAGCCAAGAATACTTTATCCAGCAAAGCTGTCATTCAGAATAGAAGGAGATACATAGTTTCCAAGACAAACAAAAACTAAAGGAGTTCATGACCACTAAACCAGCTCTGAAGTTATATTAAAGGGAAAGGGAGACCAAAAGCAACGAAGAACAGAAAGGAACAGAGACAATTTACAGGAACAATGATTTTACAGGTGATACAATGGCACTAAATTCATACATTTTAATAATTACTCTGAATGTAAATGGACTAAATGTTCCAACCAAAATATATATGGTATCAGAATGGATTTAAAAAAGACCCATTGATATGCTACTTATAAGAGACTCATTTTAGATCCAAAGACACCTCCAGATTGAAAGTGAGGGGGTAGAGAACCATTTATCATGCTAATGGACATCAAAAGAAAGCTGAGGTAGCCATCTTTATATCAGACAAATTAGATTTTAAACCAAAGACTGTGATAAGAGATGAAGAGGGACACTGTATCATAATAAAAAGGTCTATCCAACAAGAAGATCTAACAATTGTAAATATTTATACCCCTTAACTGGGAGCATCCAATTATATAAACCAATTAATAACAAATTTAAAAAGCACATTGATAACAATACAATAATAGTAGGGGACTTTAACATCCCACTCCCAGCAATGGACCCATCATCTAAGCAGATCAACAAGGAAACAAGGGTTTTGAATGATACACTGACCAGATGGATTTCACAGATATATTCAGAGCATTTCATCCTAAATCAGCAGAATACACATTCTTTTCAAATGCACATGCAACATTCTCTAGAATAGATCACATTCTGGATCACAAATAAGGCCTCAACCTACAAAAAATTGAGATCATAGTGTGCATATTTTCAGCCACACTTGTTATGAAACTTGAAGTCAACCACAAAAAAAATTGGGAAGAATCACAAGTACATGGAAGTTAAAGAACATCCAATGAAGAATGAATGGATTAACCAGGAAATTAAAGAAGAAGTAAAAAAAAATACATGAAAGCAAATGAAAATGAAAATACGACAATCCAAAACTTCTGGAATGTAGTAAAGGTGGTCCTAAGAGGGAAGTATATAGAAATATAGAACTTCCTCAAGAAGCAAGAAGCAAGAAAAGTATCAAATACACAAATTAACCTTACACCTAGGGTAGCTGGAAAAAGAAGGACAAATAAAGCCTAAATCCAGAAGGAGAAGGGAAATAAAAAAAGAATAGAGCAGAAATCAAAGACATAGAAGTTAAAAAAAAAAACAACAGAACAGATCAACTGTTCTAGGAGCTGGTTCTTTGAAAGAATTAACAAGATTGATAAAACCCATAGCTATATGTATCAAAAAGAAAATAGAAAGGACCCAAATAATAAAATCATGAATGAAAGATCACAATCAACACCAAAGAAATGTAAACAATTATAAGAGAATATTATAAGCAATTATATGCCAACAAATTAGGCAATCTGGGAGAAACAGATAATTGAATTCTTAGAAATATATATAAGCTACCAAAACTATCAGTTGCACAGTTCTGAAAAGGTACATTCTCTCAGCGACCAACACCATAGCTTTACTCAGATGCACAAAAAACTCTGCCTGGAATGTAAATATCCATGAATTCCCCACACATGTGTGACACCTCTTGCATGCATGGATGCATACATCTATTCATCCATGCCCCCAGTTAACAGGAGCTAAGAAAAACTCTACATCATCACTTTAAGTTTCAGGCTCCCCCAGAATGGAAACAAAGAAGTAAAGTGTGAAAAGGTTGGGTGGTTAATTAGAAGTTAAATCGAGTATGAGATGGTGCCTTCCCATTAAGATTTCAACATGCTTAGATCTCTTAAGATTAAGGATTTCTATGGACTCTGAAAAACAATCTGAGGGTTTTGAAGGGGCGGGGGGTGGGAGGTTGGGGGAACCAGGTGGTGGGTATTAGAGAGGGCACGGATTGCATGGAGCACTGGGTGTGGTGCAAAAACAATGAATACTGTTACGCTGAAAATAAATTTAAAAAATTTAAAAAAAAGATTAAGGATTTCAAAATATGCTTTAATGTCCTGTCCTTAACAGTAAACAAGTTAGAAAAAAATAAAAATAACCACCCTAAAAACCTAAACACCTAAAAAAAAATACAGAATGACTCTAACTATGCCTAAAAAAATGACAGGTGTAAAAGAAGGCGTAAAAGATATACTATGAGGTCTGGAGACTGGGTTATACTATGGGGTCTGGAAACAGCTGGGGGCAAAGGTACCTGGCTGGCTCAGTCAGAAGATTATGTGACACTTGGATCTCAGAGTTATGAGTTTGAGCCCCGTGTTGGGTATAGAAATTACTAAAAGAAAAAATAAGCTTAAAAAAAAAACACCTGGTGGCAGTGACATGTTTGGCAGTCTGTAGCAGGTGTGCAAAGGGCAGTGCAGGGCAGAAAAGGAGATACATAACTAAGAGAGGATGGGGGCTTGGAGTGGTGTCTGGGCATCTGTGGTCTGTGTGATGGACAGGAAATGACAAACAGGAATTGTGAGTTGGTCTGGGAAGCCTACAAAGATGGGGTAATGGAAAGCGAACACCCTGTTTTCTAGTAGGGACTCTGTACAGTCCATCAGTTGGCAGTAATGAGGGAAGAGATAAATCAGTGAGCACCATGTAGTCTGGGGTTAGTGGAAAATGAATGTGCTTTAATACAGCTATGAATTTTCCTAGTAGGATCAGTATCATAGTAAACAAACCATTTTTCCCTGATATTTAAAAAAAATTTAGATATCTGAATTGTGAACTCTATTAGACAATACACTTAACAGCAGCCAGTCACCTTGGGAGCACATGAATCAGATCTTGTTGCTCCCATACTGCAACTCTCCAAACTCAGAATGACTCCAATCTCTATTCCCAGCCCCAAATATGTGGCTTCTGTCTGTCCTTCAATCTCATCTCTTATGATTGGCACTTTATCTGGACAGACTCCAACCACTTGAGTTCATCATCTGCTCCTGGAACTAGTGCCACACACTCACAAACCAAAATACCAGACCAGGCCTGGTTTCCTCTTGCTCAGTACTCAGTTCAAATGTCACTGCCTGAGAAAAAGCTTCAATGACAACACCATCTAATAATACTCCCTGTCCCCATCATTTCCTACTCAACTGATACATTTATTTTCTTTAAAGAACTCATTCCCCTATGAAATTCTCCTGCCTATTAATTTGCTTACCTGCTTATTGCCAGTTTTCTCAAGTTAGAAACAAAGCGCCAGGGATGCTGCCATGTTTTGTTCAGTGTGATGCATCTGTGGCAAGTGGCTACTTAAATGGCTGTTATAGATTGAACTGCATCACCCCCAAAAAGATATGCTAACTCTGAACCACCAGTACCTCAGAAAATAGCCGCATTTGAAATTAGGGTTGCTACAGATGTAATTGGTTAAGATGGTGTCATACTGGAGTAGTGTCTGTCCTCAAACAAATGTGACTGGTGTCCTTGTAAGAAGACAGCCATGTGAAGACAAAACAGGGACAGCAGTCTGTGATGATGAAGACAGTGATTGGAGCCAAACATCTGCAAGCCAATAAATGTAGCGATTGCCAGCAAACCACCAGAGCCTAGGAAGGAGCATGGATGGTCCCCCAAAGGAAGTATGGCCTTAAAAATACTTTGATCATGGCTAACTTCCAGAACTGTGAAACAATTAATTTCTATGGTTTAAGCTACCCAGTTTGTGATACTAGTTACATGAGCCTTACGAAACCACAGCAGTCCCTCCCAAATAAACACTGAATAGTATGGCTGAAAAGAAAAATTGTTCCCTTTCTGATCCGCTGGGAGCATGCACAAATATCTAAAGCTGAGCTTCAAGAGAAACTGACATCAAAATAAGACATTAAATGATTCAAAAATTTAAGACGCACTTGTTGCAAATTCACAGAAGTGCTATTCAATCTTGGGTAAATACCATAAAACACAAGAGAAATCATTCTCACTCCACCTCCTTGTTTTAGATATACCAGACCTAGGGTGGGCCCCTGTACCTGCTATTTTAACAAGCACTCCATGCCAACTTGATGGTGTGGTTATATAGACCATACTTGGAAAATTCCTGATCTAAACATTTCTGTACCATTAATTTAATGCCTACCACGCAGAGTTCTGTGATATGTGGAATGTCTCTGTTAATAAATTACTCAAAAAGGCACGGGTCCTCCTTTCCCTCCTAAAACCACAGATTCCTTTCTCATGTGGGATCTCACTTAAGTCCACAATACTCCTGGGTGACTGGGAAAATTTGGTATTGTTATTCTGTTATATAAAAGACCCTGGAGGAAGGGTACTGACTTACCTTAAGTATTCCAATGATGGGACTCTGATCTGGCCACTCTTGCTCCAGCAACTTGTCTAGAACCCTGGACATCACACCTGGTTCTTCTCTATTGCTTCCTGTTTCTGGGCCTCGGAGTCCACACACTTCTCTGCTGTTCCACTAGAAGGAAGAGGCAGGGGATCAGAGAGCACATGGAATAGAGAGGAAAGAGGAAGGTAGACCTCATGAAGGGCAGGGGAAAGGGGTGAGAGGATGTGCTTGTCTGTGTCTACTCAGGTCACTGGAAGCTGTGCAGTGATGCTGTGCCTCTTCCTCATCTCCATCCCACAACGCCCTCTCACACACAGCAGCGACACTGAAGCTCTCACCTCATGGAGATGGGGGCTCATCCCTGCTTCCTGTTCCATGTCCAAGTATTCTCTCTGGTACTCATGCTATCAAATTAATGACAGAGGCAACATTACATTCTTTCTGTATTTGGGGAAATAATCCATTTTGCAGAACAAAGTACATACTGGAAGTATTTTGGGAGGTGACAAATAGGCACAGAACCTAATTTGAAGTGGTAAACACTGGTCAATTCAGTAACAATGTTCGCATCAAACTATATAATTATACTCTCAAATGGTAAATCTTTGAGCAAAATAAAAATCCATGAGTCATACTAATAAAATAAGCACATAAATAAATAAATAAATAAGATGGAAAAGCTCTTGCCAACATTTTAATGACAATTTATAAATCTAGAAGGAATGACAATTATAAGATCAACATGTAAAAGCTATCATGGTAATGAGTAATTCAGGCAAGAATCACAAATGCAGTTTCACTCTATATGAAATCCCCCAGTAATTACGGAGTCACCATAGTAACCACATTGTCCAAGGAAAGCTGGGAAAAAACAAACAGGAACTATCCTGACTTGTCTCCTAACATGTGCTAGGAACTAAGGAGGACTGACATAACTTATGGTAATTCACTTCACATATTCCTCACAAGAAATATTCCTCACAGCGTCTCTCTCTCTCTCTCTCTCTCTCTCACACACACACACACACACACACACACACATATTCACATGTGCTCACTCCTTCTTTTTCTTACCACCCAAGATCCAAGGAATTCATTGAGGTGGATTTGTTTGGGGATAAAGAAGGAAAACTCCACAACTCAATTTAAACTAAAGTTAAAAGTCACTCAACTATTTCATATTAGTAAGTAATTTTCTTAAGATGACCTGTAGAATTTCCCTTGGGAAATTTGATTCCCTAGGATCAGTATACTGTCAATCACATCGAAGGTCAATAAGGCAATCTAGGCAAATGAATATTGTGATGATGAATTTTGTGTGTCCACTTGGTGGGGCTATAGGGCCCAGATATTTCTTCAAACATTACACTGGATATTTCTGTGAGAGTGTTTCTGAATGTGACTTACACTGAAATGGGTAGTCTTTAAGTAAAGCAATTAGCTCTCCATAATGTGGGTCAGCTTCATCTAATCAGGTGAAAGGCATGAACAGAACAGAGGGCTGATCACCCCTGATCTAGAGAGAATTTTGCCAGTAGACTGCCTTTGGCATCATCTACAACATCAGTACCTTGTGGCTCTCTAACAGACTGCCTTCAGACTCCAATTGTAACTCTTTCCCAAGTCTTCAGCCTGCCAGATTGCCCCATTAGATTCTGCCAAGTCTCCAAAATCTCATGAGTCAATTCCTGAAAATATATCTCTATCTATCTATAAACACTGTATGTTCTATTCCTCTGAAGAGCCTGACTAATATAGGTGTTAAACATCAAGTATCTTTTCCATCTTTAAGTAACTTGTGCCTTCAACCAAAACCATTACCCAGCAACATTTCCCTAATGCAAGTTCCATGAAAATATAATAACTAAAAAGTGTAATGAAAAAGACTGCCATTAATAATAGTACCAAAAGTATGAACTACATAGAGAAAAGTATGAACTACATAGAGAAAACTGTGCATGTCCACATGTACAAGGCCTGTATTGTGACCCCTGCAAAACATCAGCCGAGAGAAATTAAACAAAGCCTAAATAAATTGAAGGATATGTCATCTTCCTGAGTGAGGAGACTTAGTATTATTATCTATCCTCCCCAAACTGACTGATAGAATCCATCAACCCAATAAAAATTCTGGCATACATTTTGAAACATAAATTGACGTTCTTATACTAAAGTCATGTGGACGTAAAAAGAGACAAGACTATGAAGATAACTTTGAAAAAAGGAATAAATTGGGAGAATAAGCACTGTCTTATTTCAAGACTCATTATAAATCCACAATAATCAAGACAGAGTGGTATTGGGATAAAGATAGAATTTATATCAAAGGAACATGAAGAGTCCACAAATAGAGCCACTCAAAAATGAATAACTGACTTTTGACAAAGCTACAAAGGTAAATCAGTGCAGAAAGTATAGACTTTTCAACATATGGTACTGGGACAAGTGAGTCTCCATATGCACAAACATCATCTGCAATAGATATAGCACACCATATGCAAAAGTCAACTCAAAATGAACAAGAGACTTAATGAAAAAGCTAAAATATAAAACTTCTAGAAGAAAACGCAGCAGAAAATCCTTCTGACCCTAAGTTAGTTGAAGATTTCCTATATATGACACCAAAAGCAAAATCAAGACAATAAATAAATTGAAAAACTAGACTTCCTCAAAATTAATAACTTTGTTCTTCCAAAGACATTATTGATAGAATTAAAAGACAAGCTGCTGACTGGGAGAAAATTTTGCAAACCATATATCTGATAAAGGACTTGTATCTAGAAGAAAAATTCTTACAAATGTCAATTAGAAGAGGAGAATTACAAAAATGATCACAGACTAGGGGGACCCTAAGCTCACCTAGTCCTATGGATCCAACTAGATAACACTCATATCAGTGGAAATAACCCAGAAAATGACTCAAAGACTGGCAGAGAAAACTCCACAACTAAAAGTAGAAAAGACACCACATCAGTGAAGGTAAAAAAGGTAGAGATGCAGTGAGGAGCTTAAAGGGAGCCCTGGGACTTTCTGCAGAGGACCTGGCATGGAGAGGGGAAGGAAATAGACTATCACACCAGGAAGCCCACACAGGAAAGATAAATCCCCATAACATTCGGCTTTGAAAGTGAGAGGGGCCAAATTTCATGAGTTGGAAAAGAAAGACTAAATAAGAGTAAGAAAAGTAGGAAGCACAAAATCAGTAAAAAGTAGTATTTCTGTAAAAATCAGTCGAGGGGTTCATAAACGGGTGTTAAATATAACACCATATACCTGCTGGGGGAGAGGAGTAAAAATGGATTGAAGCTGAAGCGACCATCAACTTAATATAGACTGCTGCATGTATAAGATGTTCTACAGACATGCCTGTGGCTTCCATCAACACCACTGGGAGTGTCCACCTGCCATCCCCTAGGATGGCAACATCCTCACAGTACCATCAACTGCTAAGTGACTATGGGCTACCATCTCCAGGCTACAGCCAGGGAACTGAGAACAGCCAGGTACCCCAAAGCAAATATGCTGAGTATGCTAAGTTCCTAGCCATCACTGAGGAGTTGGGGGAAGGAAATTAGACCTATATATGCAGGGAAGAAGGGTTCCATGAAGAGACTATAATGAGGCATTATTCACACCAGAGGGCTGGTGTGAGAGTGCTTGGCTGAAACTGATGGAAAAGATTTTCCATCTTCTTCCAAAGTGAGAACTTACAGCTCATCTCCCATGTTCAGATGAGATTCTTGTTTTCAAAATGGTAACAGTTTGGTTTCTCCTTCCCATATCCCTCCCATAGTTCAAGAGGCTCTGAGATTGAGAAATATTTTGCAGCTGACTAGGATTTACATTTTAAATAGCTAGGAACTACCCAGGATTTTTTAAAAGATATTGATTTGAAAGATGCACATAAAAGATACTTATCTCACAGAAAAAATAACAGTGTCTCCCTTTTATCCTCTCTTTTGAATACAGTTATGTTACCCAGATTATTCTTTGTTCTTTTTCATAAGCTGATACAACAACTCTGAGGGTTTTGTTTTTAGTGCATATGTTTGCCACATGTTGTGGATTCCATTTAATGAAACTTCTTTTGTGCTTAAGCATTTGCTTGTATGACTATCAGTGCTTTAATGTCAATTTTAAAAATGCACAAGTTATAAAATGCAGAAGAAAGAGCAACCTACCAAATCTAACCTAATAAGAACCCCTGAAAATTTTTCTATTAAGACAGTGTTTGGATTTCAGTTACACCTTTCCTGTAAGTTGATCTAAACATCTGGAAGAAAATGCATAAGACCATTCACATCTTTGTATGCATTTATTACTCGATGTAATAAAACTTATTTTCATTAGCAATAAAGACATGATGTACAAACTGAAAGGTAACAACAAATCAAAAACAAGTGATAGATATGCAAAAAATAAAGAGAAAGGAATCCAAGTATATCACTAAAGAAAGCCAGCAAACCATGAAAGAGAGCAAGAGAAGAAAGGAACAGAGAAGAACTACAAAAACAAACACAAAATGGCAATAAATAAATACCTACCAATATCAACATAATGAAGGCCATGTATAAACAGCCCCCAGCCATCTTCATACTCAATGAAGAAAAAGAAAGTTTTTCCCCTAACATCAGGAACAAGACAAGGGTGTCTACTCACCACTTTAAAAAAAAAAAAAGATTTTATTTATTTATTTACTTATTTGACAGACAGAGATCACAAGCAGGCAGATAGGCAGGCAGAGAACGGGGAGGGGGGAGAGCAGACTCCCCACTGAGCAGAGAGCCTGATGCAGGGCTCGATCCCAGGACCCTGAGACCATGACCTGAGCCGAAGTTAGAGGCTTAATCCACTGAGCCATCCAGATGCCCTCTACTCATCACTTTTATTCAACATAGGAAGTCCTAGCCACAGCAATGAGACAATAAAAAGAAATAAAAGGCACCCAAATTGATAAAACTTTCTCTATTTGCAGATGACATATAGAAAACTCTAGGACTCCACCAGAAAACTACTAGAACTGATAAATGAACTCAGTAAATTTTCAGGATACAAAATCAATGTACAGAAATCCACTGCATTTTCTACACTAATAATGAAGCAGCAGAAAGAGCAATTAAAACAACCCGATTTACATTTGCACCACATAACAACGTATCTAGGAATAAACTTAATCAAAGGGGTGAAAGAACTCTACTCTGAAAACCAAAAAACACTGATGAAAGATATTGAAGATGACACAAAGAAATGGAAAGACATTCCACGCTCACGGATTAGAAAAACAAATACTGTGAAAGTGTCTACATTACCCAAAGCAATCTACACATTTAATGCAATCCCTATCAAAATACCAACAGCATTTTTCACAGAACTAGAACAATCCCAAAATTTGTATGGAACCAAAAAGACCCTGAATAGCCAAATCAATCTTGAAAAAGAAAAACAAAACTGAAGTATCACAATTCCAGACTTCAAATATGTATTAATCAAAAGAGTATGGTAATGACCCAAATACAGACACATAGATCAATGAAACAGAACAGAAAACCCCAAAATAACCCCCCCAATTATATGGTCAATTAATCTTTGACAAAGGAGGCAAGAAGATACAATGGGAAAAAGAGTCTTTTCAACAAATGGTGTTGGGAAGACTAGACAGCTACAAGCAAAAGAAAGAAACTGGACCCCTTTCTTACATTATACACATATATACATACATATATGTGTGTATTGTATGTATACATATGGACACATATATACACATATATGTGTGTATATGTGTGTTGCATGTATATATGGACACATATAAACGTATATGTATATATGTGTGTTTATTGTATATATGTATGTATGTGTACATATATATATATATATATATAAAATGGAATATTATTCAGCCAAAAAAGAATGAAGTCTTGCCATTTGCAACTACATAAATAGATCTAGAGAGTATAATGTTAAGTGAAATAAGCAGTCAGAGAAAGAAAAATACCATGTGATTATACTTATGTGGAATTTAAGAAGCAAAATAAATTAATAAGGGGGGAAAAGAGACAAACCAAGAAACAGTCTCTTAGGTATAGAGAACAAACTGATGGTTACCAGAGGTGAGGTGGGTAGGAGCATGGGTGAAATAGGTTAAGGGGATTAAGAGTATACTTAACTTGGTGATTACTAAGTAATACAGGGAATCGTTGAGACACTATACTGTACAACTGAAACTAGTATAACATTGTACATCACTCACTGGAATTAAGATTTTAAAAAAGAGAAGAAACAGACACTACAATAAGTAACTGGGTAACATATTTGAAAGTCACCAAAAGAGATACACAAATGTCAAATAAGCACATGAAAAGATGCTGAACATCACTAGTCATTAGGGAAATGTAATCCCACTAAGCCCGTCTGAGAATGGATACAATAAAAATATTGACCATACCATGTCCCGGCAGGGCTGTGGAGGATGCAACTCCCATCCATACACTGCTGGTGGCAATGAAAATTAGTGCAACCTTTTTGGAAAACTGTTCACCTGTTCCCATATGATTCCATTCTGTATACCATATTATCCAGTTTTCGCACTGTAAACATATTTACCTAAGAGAAGATATGTCCAAGCAAAGTTTACACACAAATATTCATAGCATCTTCATCTACAAGAGACCCAGATTGGGAAAAAGCCCAAATATCTATTACCAGTTGAATGGATAGAATAAATTATATATATCCACATAATGCAACATTAGTCAATAATAAAAAGGAAATAATCATATATGCAACAAATAAATCTAGAAATAATTAGGTTAAAGGAAGAAAACTGACAAAAAAGAATACACATTTTATGATTCCATTTACATAAAATTATAGAAAAAAAAAACTAATCCATACTGACAGATAATCAGTAGTTGCCTGGGGATAGGGTCTTGTGATGTGGAGAGCAAGCCTGGAGAAAGGTAGATGGGGGCATTACAAAGGAGCACAAAGGTTTTTGAAACAGTGGTTATGCTCATTATCTTGACTGTAGTGTTGAATTCACAGTTGTATACCTATATGAAAACTTACTAGAGCATATACTTTAAATATGTACAGTATCAACCACAGTTCAACGAATTATTTAACATATGTTTATATATTCACACATCTCTAATGCAATTAATCAGGTGGAAGATTCCCATGATTATGTTCTTACAGTATTAACAGACTCACACTATATCTAATCAAATTGATCCACACTATATATAACCAAAAAAGAAGTAATCATTTGCGGTGAAACTTAACTAAATATTTAGGGAGAGGTGATGTCCCTTGCCTTCTGAGGTACAGATACAAAAATACGATATCCCAAGTAAAATTATAGTGTTTAAGAGTACTGGTAATTTTATGGAAAGTGGCTATCATTA
Organism: Lontra canadensis; assembly: GCF_010015895.1. Lineage (NCBI taxonomy): Eukaryota > Metazoa > Chordata > Mammalia > Carnivora > Mustelidae > Lontra > Lontra canadensis. The sequence continues at coordinate 173,173 of NW_022631232.1, forward strand.
TAAGAAGGCAAAGTCTAGGGTAATACATATTTTTTTAAATACTAAATCATAGTAACTGACATTTTAAATAACTCTTCGAAAATTTCTGGCTCTTTAAAATATTTTACTATATGATGGAAGAAAACATGTATCAGGAGAGAATCTATGTTACAATGTGAATTTGCTTGGAGGATCTTTAAAATATTTTATTAATATATATAAATAAATATATATTTATATATTTATTATATTTTATTATATGATGGAAGAAAACATGTATCAGGAGAGAATCTATGTTACAATGTGAATTTGCTTGGAGGATCTAAAAACTGCATATTTCCGCATCCATCTATGAAATATGTGAAAACTGAAAGTTATCTATACATGGCAAGAACAATTTAGGTATATTTCTAAAAATGCATATTAAAGACTTGCTTTCTTCTCCAAATGGACAATTTATTGCTTTTCAGCAATGAAAGGCATCTCTAAGACTGCTCATGAGGGATGCTACACAGCATGTAGCTGCTGATGGAATGAACTTCCACCTGCTAAACCTCTTCTCCCATCATGAGATCAAAACAGTTTCTCTACTTTTAGGTTAGTTTGTGAACCTCACAGGAGGTATTCCACAACATTCTTTTAAAAAATAAAGATTTTAGGGGTGCCTGGGTGGCTCAGTGATTTAAGCCTCTGCTTTCACCTCAGGTCATGGTCTCAGGTCATGGTCTCAGGGTACTGGGATCGAGCCCTGCATCAGGCTCTCTGCTCAGCAGGAAGCCTGTTTTCCCCCTTCTCTCTGTCTGCCTCTCTGCCTACTTGTGATCTCTCTCTCTCTGCCAAATAAATAAATAAAATCATTTAAAAAATAAAGATTTTTATTTCTTTATTTTCAGAGAGGGAGGGAGAGAGAGAGAGAGAGAGAGCGAGAGAACAAGCACAGGCAGGAGGAGTGACAGGCAGAGAGGGAGGGAGAGAAGCAGTCTTCCCGCTGGGCAAGGAGCCCAATGCGGGGGAATCAAGACCTGAGCCAAAGGCAAATGCTTAACTCACTAAGCCACCCAGGCATCTCCCACAACATGGGAATTTATTATTTATATCTGTGAAATCACTTGAGCCAGGCATGATATACCACCAAGTATGTGAGGTGTTACACTCTCCTGAGGACTTTGGCCTTAAATCTGGTGTAGAATCAGCAGCAGCCATCAGGACACAGTTTCTCAGAAACTGCCCCCTTTAGGCACCTGATATGAGCTGGGCACAAGCATGAGAAGCTGCATAGGGAGAGACAGATCCAGCTACCAATATGCTTCATTGATGTAACTAAGTGCCCAGCACCATGCTAGGGTAGTAGACAATGAGACTGATAAAATGGGTCATGGTCAAAACAGCCACATATTATAATGGACTTCTCACATGGACTTTTTCTTCTCCTTTCCCTATCTATTCCCTAAAAACAAAGTTGGAAGGGAATAAGAAGCGGCCTGAATTCATACAGGCATTCATGATCCTACAATAACCATAGGGCCATAGACTTGCTCCTGTGTATCACTAAATGTTCTCAGCAATCCTGAGTTAAGCATTCTTTTTTTTTTTTAAGTACCACAACCCTGTTTTCTGTCAGACACTAAGGTAGTGCTGGTGACTAAGATGTAGACCGTGTTCCCCAGGAGCCAGCAGTCCAGTGCGGGAGACAGACAGGCTCCCCACTGAGCAGAGAGCCTGATGCGGGGCTCGATCCCAGGACCCTGAGATCATGACCTGAGCTGAAGGCAGGGGCTTCAACACACTGAGCCACCTAGGCGCCCCCTGAGTTAAGCATTCTTATTCCCATTTTAAACTGGGGGAAGATGGAGTTCAGTGTCATTATCTGTCTTCCCTCCTGCACCCCTGCCTTAAGAGGAAAGCAGTTCCAGGACACCCCTTGAGCAGGACCAACACTCACTGGAACTGGGCCATATCCCAATGGCTTTACCTGCAAGACAGTCAGGGCCACCCAGTCCCAAAATGGGAAATAATTGACTTATATCTGGGATCCCTTTGTCTCCCCACACCCTAGGGCAGTTCAGTCCCTACTGTGGGGACCCATCCCTCAGCTGAGTCCCGAACACCTAAAAGGCAGGATATGCTTTTCTTGCCAGGCCAGGTCTGTCTGAATTAAAATGTCACCACAGTTGCCACAATGACTTCATGTATCTAGGATACTCAAGCTGGTCCTTCACATAGGAAATGCCTCCCATCTTTTCATCATCAGTTGCTGAGTTCTGAGAAGCTGTATCCTCACAGCCACCCAACACCATGGTTTCATCAACTACATGAAGAGCTCTGTCCTGATATGTAAAAATCAGTGACTTCTCAGCACATGTTTAAGACCTCCTGCATCCATCCATCCATCCATCCATCTGTCCAGTTAACAGGCATTAGGACCAAACTCTACGCCATCCCTCTGGTTAAGTTTTAGCCTTCTTCAGATTGAAAAAGAAAAAGAAGTAAAGTGTTGAAAGGGTGGGGTAGTAAATACAGATGTTAAGTCTAAGAAGAGATGGCTCCTTCCCATGAAGATTGCAACTTGCTCAATTCTCTTATCATCGATAATTTTAAAATATTCATTAATGCCCTGGGCTTTTCTCCACATCTTTAGCTACTGTCCTCTTTACATATATTCTCCCATTCGCAGCAAAATTCTATGAATTCTCAATACTCATTCACATCCCGCTACACCTGTCGTCAAACTTAGTATTCATCTCAAATCTAACTGGTTTCCCCATGCTTCCACAGAAATTACACTTGCCAACTCAGCAACCATTTCTTTGTCGCACGTATAGATCAGGAATATTGAAATCATTGTTCAAATGGAGGCAAACAGGTATTTTCCCAAGAGGAAAGGATTTCCTTTCCCCCACGACAGAATTCGATGCTTGGTTATAGAAGAAGATTGTACTGCAGCACGATCAGTAAAAGCTAGAGTTTAATCCTAAGAATGCCCCTTTCCTCCCAGAGATCCAGAAAGTTCTGCGTGGTAGGTTTGGGCACTTCCCTCCCAGTTACCAGCTCCACAATGGTCAAGCTGCAGTTCAGTCTTCTTTCGCGAGGTGGCACGAACGTACCGCCATTTTCTTATTTCTTTAAAAAGACGTTTATTTAAAGAGCCCCCCCACCAAGGCAATACCCTCCCTTACCTCCCTTAAAATCCAGGCTATGAAGTTATCTACAGAATGATTCTAATTCTGCCCAGGGGGTGGGGAATCCTGATAATATAAAAGAAGACTGTAAAAACATACTCCGGGGTCCGCAGATGATGAAACACCAGGTGGCAGTGGCTCCCCTTGGCAGTGCTTGGTGGACCACTGGCAGCTCATTACAGGCGGGAGGTGACTGAGAGAGAATGGAGTGTCAGAGGGGGGTCTGGGCAGGTGTGTCCTGTGTCATAGGGGATGAGAAAAGGGGTAGGGTGGAAGAGAAGGTCTGATTTGTCTGTACAGGGGTGGAGTAATGTAATGTGAGCATCGTGTTTTCCGGTAGAAAGCCCTGTGTACAACCTACAGGGCACATCATCTGACAGTGATGAGGGAAGAGGTAAATCAATGAAGGTGGTATAGATTTGGAGTCAACAGTAGATGGAACTTCTTTAATATACTTATGAATTTTCCAAACAGAATTGGTTTCATATAGTACATAGACCGTTTCATGGTATTTTTTACTCTTTGCCAAACGTATTCTTTTTTCATTAAAAAAAGAACGTTTATGGAAATGAGTGGGGTGCCACCTGGTGGGAAGATCTAGTACTGCATCTGTGAAGTTTCAGATAAAGAGCTGAGCAAGGGGGAAAGGGGTAGAGGTTTGGGAGAATGACTTCAGGTATTAGCCAGTGTTTCTTCGAGTTTTTAACTGGGAAAATCCCTCTGAATTTATTACTTTTTTAGGATATGAAAAAGCACATATTCTGGGATATCTAAACCTGAGATTAAAAGTCCTGCTCCAGTCTGAATTACACACACAGTCAATTCAATTTTTTAATCTACTTCATTATCTACCTTCATTTCTCCATGAAATTGAATATAATGGAGACCTTTAGAAAATATCTAATATATGTACACATTTCTCAATCTGTTCACAAGTCTTTCTTGTTTCCAAATTTTTATGAAAGTACTATTTTTTCCTGAATACAACATTCTAAATAATATATTAAAGTATATTTATAAAGTGAAATTGTCCTGCATCCCCCGCTAGACCTACTCCTACTCCCTGACCCAAATGATCTGTTGTTAATAGAATGGTGTCTCCTAAACGCATATCTGAGATATTTGCAAATACTTTCTCCAATGTCTTCAAACAATTCTTTATGTTTTTTACTTTCAAATTTGCTTTTCAATTTCAATAGTATTATGACTTTACAGCTTTATGGGGCATAATTTTTTAAAGTTGAACAACACACTGGGAGCATGTAATGACATCTTATGGAGGTATTAGAGTGTTCAGAGCCCTGGAGGTATTAAAAAATTCCAAAAAAATTTCAGAGTTATTCCAAAATTAGCTGTTGATAGGGAGATGAAAAAAAGCATTTCTCAATTTACATAAACTCCTCTAAAGTCAGTATCCTTGTATAGATATCAGTTATAATGCTGAATAACTTGAGTAGCTGTTAAGACTAGATGAGCTGAGGGGCACCTGGGTGGCTCAGTGGGTTAAGCCTCTGCCTTTGGCTCAGGTCATGATCTCAGGGTCCTGGGATTGAGCCCCGCATCGGGCTCTCTGCTCAGCAGTGAGCCTGCTTCCCCCTCTCTCTGCCTGCCTCTCTGCCTACTTGTGATCTCTCTTTCTCTCTCTCTCTCTGTCAAATAGATAAATAAAATCTTTTAAAAAAAAGACTAGATGAGATGAAACATAAAGTAGAATTTCTTAAACCACTTCTATACATACCACTTTCCTTCCCTCAAGATCACCCACCCCAGAGTTAATGCCTGAGCTTCTGCCCAAAACTTACCCAGGTCTCTCAGCACAAGGGGTAGAATTTCCATCTCCTCTGTCATCTTCATCACCCAGAGGAGTTGCTGAGTAAGTACCCAAGTACAAGGGGCCACAATAGCAAGGGGGGTTGTGATCCAACCATTTCTCCAGCCCTGGAAGCCCATCATTGAAAAGGGAGGCTGTTCTGTGTTCTCTAGGGAGGACAAAGGATAGAAATTCATTCCCATCTTGCCACTTATCTGGAACAATTACTTAGGCTCTGTCAACCTGAGCCTGGTCCTCTGTGAAGTGGGACTCACCATACCTTTGTACAGAACTGTTCCAAAGAGTAAATGAGAAAAGTTGCCTATATTATATGGCACGTCCTAGGACTTTAGAGGCCCTTCAAATGTTGAGCTAGAACAGTAGGTGCTGGCTGAGCCTCAAGGCTAAGGCAGGCACTGTGAAAAGTTGTTTCTCTTAATGAAATTATAAATATGTAGAGGAGGGAAGCAAATATCTCTATGACATAACTTGAGTCAAATTTTTGGAGTCAGATATTCTCTACTTTCTTGAGTGATTCAGAATCTCATAAGAGCTGTTCATCATCATGCCCCTGAACAGACCCTAAAGCAGTTCCCCATGCTGGAAAGACAGGTTTATCTGACTCATCTGGTGAGCTCAGTGGAAATGGCACCAGGGTAGCATGCTCTGGTGTTTGCCTAATTGCTGTTTGGGAAAATTCTAGACCCATCATACAGTAATCAGTGCAGGGGCCCTCAGAGTCCTTGGAGTATGCATTATTCAGCTACATCACATCAGGATTTCTGCCATCCACTGCCTCTCTGAGAGGCAACAACCTACAAATTACTAACATTTAATGGAAATGTAATTATCCATTCTTCCATTCACCTATGACTAAATATATACTGGTCTCAAAACCCATACTGCCACTGGATATGTCCCATTAGCCTCATCCTCATTCAGTCATAGACCTTCTCTCTATCTCTCCTCTCCACCTCCCTCCTTCCCTCTTTCTTTCTCTCCCTTCTCTGCCTCCCTCCCCACCCACTGCCCCTCAAAATCAAAGTTCCAGAAAGCATTTTCTGCATTCTCTGTTATCATTCCTCACTTTCCACTGACTTCTTATCTCACTGCACTAGAGCTTCTGTCCCCAGAACAGAAAGTGCTCTCACCAAGGTCACAAGTCACCTTTTTTTAACCAAGTCATTATTTGTACAAATATATGAAAATATGATATTACTTTTAATGACTACCTAAAATACATAAACTTTTGCAGACTGCTTCTGTTGCTTCATGACAAATCTTTGACTGTTTCCAGGCTCTAGAGAATGTAGTGCTATACAAAGACAAGCTGTCCTGCTCCTTAACTGTGCAGTCCTGGGCCAAGTCCCTATTCTCTGTGTTCTTCAGCTTTTCATTTATAAAATGATGGTGAGCAACAGTATCTACCTCATAGGGGTTCTGTGAACATTAGATGACTCGATAAAAAAATTCATTAGCGTATAAGCAAAATTTATCCATATTTGTTTTTCTTATATGTATTTACTGGCATTACTATCTTCTCAGGCATGAAAGATAATATATAGACTGATGTTTATCCACAATCAATGACATTTGGAGTATGTGATAAATGACTGTATTAGTGCTTAGAGCTGCCATAACTAATTAACAGGAACTTCGTGGCTTAGAACTACAGTAAGTTATGATCTCATAGTTCTCAAGACTAGAGAAATTTGAAATCAAGTGTTGGTGGGAACATTCATAGAGCCTGCAGCCTGGAGAGAAGAATCCTTCCTTACATCTTCCAGTCTCTGGTAACTACTGGCTTTCCTTGGTTTGTGGCAGCACAACTCTGCCTCTGTCTTCACATAACCTTCTTTCTGTGTGTGTGAAATCTCCCTCTCCCTTATTTATAAGGACACCAATCATTGGATTTGAGGACCATCCTAAATCCAAAATGATCACTTTTCAAGATCTCTAACATAACTATACTTGCAAAGACACTATTTACAAATAAGATATGGAGGGGGTGGTAGAATTTGGAAATATTTTAGGGAGTATACAATTCAGTCTACTATGGTGAGACAAGCAAGTTAAAATTAAATGTAAGATGATATCTTATGTTTTGCCCATAAATATGTAAATGTATGCATACATGCATAAATATATAAATACCTGCATAAGAATATTTCTGGTAAATATGATACAGATGAAAATATTAAAAGGGCTTTACGTTGAACGGTGGACATTGAGGTATTATTTCCCTTTCCATGTCATCTACTTTTAACTATAATAAACACCTATTGCTCTTATAATTACACAAAATATTAAAATGGCTGGGAAACAAGCATTTTCTGCCCCAAGCACAGGTAAGCCATTCACTTTAGAAGCAGAACATCCTTGGGGCCCATGAAAGAAGACAAGATACAAGATTCCACAGTATAAGAGGACACCATTCCCCAAATTCCAAACCACACTATTGAAGATTAATATTTTAAATTTTTGAAAGATGGCAGAAAAGTAACAGGCTGAGACTACTTCAGGTAGCAGGAGATCAGCTAGATAGCTTATCTAAAGATTGCAAACACCTACAAATCCAACGGGAGATCAAAGAGAAGAACAGCAATTCTAGAAACAGAAAATCAACCACTTTCTGAAAGGTAGGACTGGCGGAGAAGTG
>NW_022631232.1:185799-199155 GCF_010015895.1 Lontra canadensis
GACAAGGATGCCCACTCTCACCACTCTTGTTCAACATAGTATTAGAAGTCCTAGCAACAAAGAGAAATAAAAGGTATCCAAATTGGCAACAAAGAAGTCATACTCTCTCTCTTTGCAGATGACATGATTCTTTATATGGAAAAACCAAAAGACTCCATCCCCAAAGTACTAGAACTCATACAACAATTCAGTAACGTGGCAGGATACAAAGTCAATGTACAGAAATCAGTGGCTTTCTTATACACTAACAATGAAAATAGAGAAAGGGAAATTAGAGAATGGATTCCATTTACTATAGCACCAAGAACCGTAAGATACCTGGGAATAAACCTAACCAAAGAGGTAAAGGATCTGTACTCGAGGAACTACAGAACACTCATGAAAGAAATTGAAGAAGACACAAAAAGATGGAAGACCGTTCCATGCTCTTGGATCGGAATATTGAAAAAGAAAGCCAAAGTTGGTGGCATCACAATTCCGGACTTCAAGCTCTGTTACAAAGCTGTCATCATCAAGACAGCATGATACTGGCACAAAAACAGACACATAGATCAATGGAACAGAATAGAGGCCCAGAAATAGACCCTCAACTCTATGGTCAACTAATCTTCGACAAAGCAGGAAAGAAAGTCCAATGGAAAAAAGACAGCCTCTTCAATAAATGGTGTTGGGAAAATTGGACAACCACATGCAGAAAAATGAAATTGGACCATTTCCTTACACCACACACGAAAGTAGACTCAAAATGGATGAAGGACCTCAATGTGAGAAAGGAATCCATCAAAATCCTTGAGGAGAACACAGGCAGCAACCTCTTTGACCTCAGCCGCAGCAACATCTTCTTAGGAACATCGCCAAAGGCAAGGGAAGCAAGGGCAATAATGAACAATTGGGATTTCATCAAGATCAAAAGCTTTTGCACATCAAAGGAAACAGTTAACAAAACCAAAAGACAACTGACAGAATGGGAGAAGATATTTGCAAACAACATATCAGATAAAGGGCTACTGTCCATAATCTATAAAGAACTTAGCAAACTCAACACCCAAAGAACAAATAATCCAATCACGAAATGGGCAGAAGACATGAACAGACATTTCTTCAAAGAAGACATCCAGATGGCCAAGAGACACATGAAAAAGTGCTCCATGTCACTCGGCATCAGGGAAATACAAATCAAAACCACAATGAGAAATCACCTCACACCAGTCAGAATGGCTAAAATTAACAAGTCAGGAAATGACAGATGCTGGTGAGGATGCGGAGAAAGGGGAACCCTCCTACACTGTTGGTGGGAATGCAAGCTGGTGCAACCACTCTGGAAAACAGCATGGAGGTTCCTCAAACTGTTGAAAATAGAACTACCCTATGACCCAAAAATTGCACTGCTGGGTATTTACCCTAAAGATACAAACGTAGTGATCCGAAGGGGCACGTGCACCCGAATGTTTATAGCTACAATGTCTACAATAGCCAAACTATGGAAAGAACCTAGATGTCCATCAACAGATGAATGGATAAAGAAGATGTGGTATATATACACAATGGAATACTATGCAGCCATCAAAAGAAATGAAATCTTGCCATTTGCGATGACTGGATGGAACTAGAGGGTATCATGCTTAGCGAAATAAGTCAATCAGAGAAAGACAACTATCATATGATCTCCCTGACATGAGGAAGTGGAGATGCAACATGGGGGGTTAAAGGGGTAGGAGAAGAATAAATGAAACAAGATGGGATTGGGAGGGAGACAAACTATAAGTGACTCTTAATCTCACAAAACAAACTGAGGGTTGCTGGGTGGAGGGTGGTTTGGAGAAGGGGGGTGGGGTTATGGACATTGGGGAGGGTTTGTGCTATGGTGAATGCTGTGAAATGTGTAAACCTGGCGACTCACAGACCTGTACCCCTGGGGATAAAAATATATGTTTATAAAAAATAAATTAATTAATTTAAAAAATATATATTTAAAATTTTTTCCTAGTTAGCTGAGAAAAAAAACATGGGACCTTAATTAGTTTTCTTTTGCTGTACCATAATTCAACAGTAAGATTGAGGATCTTATAAGATGAAAAGCAATAGTGTACACTGGTTAAGTGTAGGGACTCAACAGTCACACAAATTCTGTTCAAATCTTAGTCTTATGACTTGCTAGCCCTGCCCTCACTGTGTTTCAATTCCCTGCTGTGTAAAGTTGAGCAACAATAGCTCTTCCCCCTAGGCTGCACTGAGGTTGAAATGAGTTAAGTATGGATTTAGCACTTACAGCAGTTTGGGGCACAGAGGAAATCAGCAAAAATATTAACCTTTCTTATCATTATTATCATACCAGAATGGACCATCAGTGATTCTACTAGCATTTTTATTATATGGCTTATGTTAATTGGCATGGTTGACCTTCATGTTTGTTATAAAAAAGTAATTTACAAAGCTATAAGTAGGACATCATCTCATTGCTATTCTTAACTATATATGGCTATATTTGAATAGCAAAATTTCTGAAAATTACAAATTTATTGAACTGTTAGTACTTATCCATGAATAGTAGACTTTTAAATATTTCTAATGATTTTCATTGTGCTTTCGTGTATTTTCCATTTTTATCTGCAACGGAAGTGCCTTGGATTTGAAAGTTAAAAAAAAAAAAAGAAAGAAAGTAATCAGAAAAAATAAATATCTCCAGCCTTTCCCATAATAAATGGGCTCAGTATTAGAATGGGAAACATCCCTAAGCCAAATGAATTAAATAATAGGATGGTCCTGGAACTAATTTATGAATGTACCACATGACAGTCTTAACTGAACAGCTTCAAGGACGTTCAGATGCCTACGGGAAGAGCAAGCATGTCTCTCAAATAAACCTTATATTCTGCAGTCCCACAGTGTCTCTACTTCCCAGTATTTAGTGAGGGTCATGAGACAAAAGTATTTTCTCAACATGCTTCTTTTTGTTCTTTCTAAATAAAGGTACCTTTAACTAAATGCAAGTTCATGAGTTTAACCCCCAGTTAGCCAAGCAGAGAACCACAGGGGAGAGAAAGGGAGAAACTGCATGAGATCACCCAGTGTTCAGCCCACGGCTTCCAGAGGGGAACATGCTTCAACCGCAGGATTCAGGGGGAATTTTAGTCACAGGCTCCTTTGACCTAAGGACCAAGATAACCAACACACATGGATTAAAATAACTTTGAACTTGTGCAATGGCTAGCAGACACTTAAAAATATTTTCATCATTAGCCATCAGGGAAGTTCAAATCAAAACCACACTGAGATACCACCTTACACCAGTTAGAATGGCCAGAATTAACAAACAGGAAGCAACTAATGTTGGAAAGGATGTGGAGAAAGGGGAACGCTCTTACACTGTTGGTGGGAATGCAAATTGGTGTAGCCACTTTGGAAGACAGTGTGGAGATTCCTCAAAAAATTAAAGATAGAGCTTCCCTATGACCCTGCAATTGCACTACTGGGTATTTACCCCAAAGATACAGATGTACTGAAAAGAAGGGCCATATGAACCCTAATGTTCATAGCAGCAGTGTCCACAATTGCCAAACTGTGGAAAGAGTCGAGATTCCCTTCAACAGACAATGGATAAAGAAGATGTGGTCCACATACAAAATGAAATATTATGCAGCCATCAGAAAGGATGAATACCCAACTTTTCTATCAACATGGAAGGGACTGGAGGAGATTATGCTGAGTGAAATAAGTCAAGCAGATAGAGTCAATTATCATATGGTTTCACTTACTTGTGGAACATAAGGAGTAACATGGAGGACATTAGGAGAAGGAAAGGAAAAGTGAATTGGGGGAAACTGGAAAGGGAGACAAACCATGAGAGACTGTGTACTCTGAGAAACAAACTGAGGGTTTTAGAAGGGAGGGACATGGGGGGATGGGTTAGCCTGGTGATGGATATTAAGGAGGGCATGTATTGCATGGATCGCTAGGTGTGGTACATAAACAATGAATCTTGGGACAGTGGAAAAATGAAATAAAATTATATAAAAAAGAAATACTTTCCTTGTGCAACTAAAATAGTAAAAGGAAAGGAGTATATATATATATATATATATATATATATATATATATATTACATATGGGTTTAATATATCTAGAGGCTTACCATTTGGTAAATATCCTAAAACCAGTAATTAAATTTGCCAAATTTTCTCCCCACTTTATATGATTCCTAAGCCCATGTTCCTAACTATTGGGATATACAATCTTATTCTACATTAGGGCTTAGGCCAGCACGGGGGAAAGTGACTACCCATGATCCTTCAGGCAAGGCTCAATCTGGTATTTGTAATTTGAGTCCCCTGTTAGTCTGTTGTACGGCAGATCCATCTTTATCCTCTGTTATTCTGTCCGATCTCCTTTCAATGTCCAAGCAGAAGGTAAAAGATGGTAAGAAAGGAAATTAAATAAAATAGGGAATGATTTGCTTTCTCCTCCACACTATAATCAGGTGATTTGTACTACAAAGCAGCAGCAGCTGTTTCTCTCTCATATATATTTCCATTCCCTGCTGCCTTAAATATAATTGGTTTCTATGAGATCATGTTAAGGTCATGTCTTATGGAAGGACGAACACAGAGGAGGCCATACATATATTTGTTGAAGTATGACATATTAAACACTTTCTATATGTTTACTCATTTCTCGTTTTCTCTTCACAACAGCTCTGTTAAGTAACAATATGCCCATTTTACAGATGACCTAGGTCAGGCTCACCAGGATCACAAAGGATATCTCCCTATTATAAGGTCATACACATTTAAGTGGAAGCAAGAATTGGATCTACTACTACACACACACACATACGCACGCAAACACACACACACATATGTGTGAAATACACAGCACATGTTCACTTACATGTATTATTTTGTAAAATTTTGATCACATTTTTTTCAAAGATTTTATTTATTCATTTGACAAAGAGAAAGAGAGCACAAGCAGGGAGAGGCAGAGGGAGAGGGAGAAGCAGGCTCCCCATTGAGCAGGGGGCTCGATGTGGGACTCAATCCCAGGATCCCAGGATCATGACCTGAGTTGAAGGCAGACGCTTAATAGTCTGAGCCACCCAGGCACCCTGTGATAACGCTTTTATGCACTCGCCTTTTTCATTCAAGAGGGAAGATTAGAAATCAAAATGGGTTAAAAGGAAAAAGCACATTTGATAATACTAAAGGATAAAATTTACTAAGAAAATGTTAGTTATTAATACTTATTTATCCACACAACAAAAATATTTAAAACGTTTAAACTATAGGAAGTGCAAGGAGAAATATGAAAAACCACACTAATAGATGATTTTAACATACTTACCTCAATCTAAGAACATTCATGTGGAGAAAAATTTGGTAAGTATAGAGAAGACCTAAACAACAACCTCAAAGGCAGATCTTATAGACAGACATATTGAACTCTGAAGCTTGATATTACACAATACACTGACTTTTCAAATGAACATGGAACATTTGTGAACATTGACTTTACCTTAGGCTGTTTGACAAATGTCATACTCAAATGGAAATATAGATTAAAATTGCTGAAATTAAGGAAAATACAATATTTTAGACTACAGCTAGAGCAGCTGTCAGAGAATATTTTAAACTTTATATTTAAACTTATATTAATAAAAATGAAAATAAATGAAATATATATTCAATTCAAAACACCAGATTAAAAACCATGATGTAGATTAAAAGGATGTGGATAGCAAGAATAATTAAGGTAAAAGTAGAAATGAAGAGGTTAGAAACAACACTGCAGTAGAATATATACATAAAGATAAACGCAGGTTTGTGGGGAGGGGAAGATAACAAAAACATGAAGAAATGACATAATCTTTAAAAGAAAGAGCTGAGTCCCGTACGTGAAAAATCTGTAGAACTGCATTCAAGTACAATTGACTGTTGAACATCACAGGGGTTAGGGGTGCTGACCCCCTGCACAGTTGAAAATTGGAGTATAACATTTGACTCCCCCAAAACTTAACTACTAATATCCTACAGTTGACTAAAAGCCTTACCAATAACAATAACAGTTGATTAACATACATTTTGTATGTTATCTGTATTACATACTGTATTCTCATAATAATAACATTTTCTTAGTTCTTTTGGTATGTCTAGGCTACACAATTCATCTGTTTTTTTTTCTCAAATTGTTGCAAATCTCAAAAATTTTCCAACAGATTTATTGAAAAAGATCCACATGTAAGTGGACCCATGCACTTCAAACATGTTGTTCAAGAGTCAACTGTACCTTTAAAAACACAGACAAAATGAAAAAAATTTTTGAAAATTACAACTTATTCAAATTGACCCCAATAGAGACAAAGAGTCTAATTAGGCCAGTTACATGAAGAAATAATGAGTGAGTTTAAATAATTCTCTCATGAAAAAGCACAAGGTGAGATCTTTCTAGAGGAGAATTCTTTAAAAAGAATTTAAATTCTTTAAAAGTTACATAATCCCAATGCAACTTAAACTATTTCATGGGTATAGAAAATATGTAAAATGTTCAAGAATAAGACTAATTTTTAAAAACAGTAACAATTTCACAAAAATTACACTAGTATCTATAAGAATATGAGGAAATGTTCTTAAATATTACCAAACACAATTGAATATCACGTAAACATAGGTCATGACCCTATAAAACTTGTTCCAAAAATGCAAATGTGTTTCAATATCAGGAAATCTATTAATATAATCTAGTGTATTCACAGAGCCAAGGAAACAGTTATATGACACCTTCATATGCAGAAAGGTATTTATCAGCATCAACACGGGTATTTAGCAACATCAACACTCACTCATGTTTTTATAAAAAAACTCAACAGAATTAGAATTAGTGGGTAATTTCTTAACATGAAAATATGTAACTTCTTGTAATGAGCACTGGGTGGTGTATGTTAGTGATGAATCACTGAATTCTACTCCAGAAACCAATATTGTAACTGTATGTTAACTAGGAAAAATTTAAATCAAAAAAGAAAATATGTATACACACCTCAGACAAAAAGCTAGCATTCTACTAAATGGAGAAACACTAGAGGCATTCCACCTAAAGCCCAGAAAACTGAAGACAAATCATCATCATCATCATCATCATCCTGAAATCAGGGAGAGAGGAAGAATGCATTACTTAGGGGAAGCAAATGGCATGAAGGATAACATATTTCTTGTCAAAAATTGTGTAGTCCAGAAGAAAGTAGCACATTTTCAAGTGCTGAAATAAAAGAGCTGTCAACCTCACATTCTATCTCCAATTAAATTATCTTTCAAGAATTGATAGCAACAAAATGACATTCTTAAATGAAGGGAAACTAATTTGTCACCAGCAGATAAACCCTAAAGAATGGATAAAGGAAACAAAAAAAATTGATATAAGAAGAAATCTAGGAAAATATGGGAGGAAACAAGAACAAGAGAAAGCACAAAAATATGGTTAAATATTTTCCTTTTCCTCTTGAGATTTCCAAATTCTGTTTGATGTTAGAAGCAAAAAGGATAATACTACCTGATGTGGTTCTTAATATATGTAGAGGAAATAGTGAACACTATATCATTATAAATGGTAGATGGTAAAGGGATTATATTGAGCACAGCAGCAGAAAGCGCTGGGCATGCAGGTACTCACCATTGTTTGAGGCACCTATTATTCATGAATGTACGAATCAATAAATGAATGAAAGATATCCTGAGATAGAGGCACACCTTTCCCCCATATTCTAAATAGATGGCTATGAACTGAACATCACTTCTCAAGACATTTGGCTACTTTGACCTCAGTGATCTCTTCTCTTTCCTTAAAAAATATCTTTATTGGAATGCGATACTTTCTAGATGTTCCAAACTGTGCAAATACTACATATCTTACCTCATCAGCTCCATTCCCTGGTTATTAGATACTTCTGCTCTAAGATCAAAGGACTCAGGGCAGCCTAGAAATCATCCTTTGCATGTTTGTTAATCTCTACCTTTGGTAAGCTGGCAGAAAGATGAATTTAGAGATAAATGAAAAGAGCATTGTGAGTCTACCTGGTAAGACATTGAAGTTACCCAAAAAGAATCCAGGATAGGGCCAACTGTATACGTGGCAACATGTGCAGATAACATCAATGAAATCCGGAAATAAACCCACATCCCAGGTGAGATCCTGTGCAGAGGTTCTATTGAACATAGTTTAAAAGTTCAGGCAGTGTGAACACATTTAAAAAGATCAGGTAGTATGGAGAATAGCAAAATGCATTTTTGTGCAAAGTTTGCAGAGCTCCTGTTTCTACCACAGCACAGCTACTCAACCATCAGGGGGCAGGGGTGTTGGTCAACAAATCCAGTTCCAGTTGTGGTCATGGTGCCACATTTAACCCTGTAGAAAACACTATGCAAAAGCAATATGTAAATGACAGTGACAGTCAATGTTAAATTTTGCCTTCTAAACTTGTCCAAGCAGTATGGTGCTCTGATATAACCCACTGTACTTACAAAAGTAGTTGAGGCAACAAAGGAGGAGAAAAGCCTCACAGAGTGATCTCTGGGAGGATGCAGAGATGAAACAAATGAACGGTTGGAGAGAGAGCTAACACATGGTGTGTTCTGGTTAAGAATGTGACAGCAGGAGGCAGGCAGAAACTTGCTGACAGATGAGATTCTATGGGACCAGGGGTCAGTGAGAAACAAAAAAGTATCATTTCCAGCCAGTGCAGAGATCCATTAATGGTAAATCTTTCCCTTTGATGTCTGCTTCTACATTGATGAAGGTTTAGGGAGCTGAACATCAACTCAGCTTTACTCCTATCAGTGCTCCTGTTTTTTTTTTTTTTTCCCATACCCCATGGTATAGGGCACTTTCTTCTGACGAACAGTTGTGTCATATCCTGTGTAACGGGACTATGTAGCAGCCCATGGAAACAAATGTGTCCTTTAAAATCTCCAATCAATCCTAAGCCAAGGTGGTCTCAGTCCCCTGGCGTCTCTAATCTCCGAGTTATCTCTGAGCCCTGTCTGCTCACCTGGGAGCCCCTACACTTCACTGGTCAGTCTGGACTCCCTGTCCTCACCCTCCTATCTATTGCCCATAACTCCTGCCCACTATGTCAGGCCCAGTTCCTCTTTGAGGTGTCTCTGATGACTCCAGTGAACCCTTCCTCCTCTTTATATATTAAGGAGGTTTTACAAAGGTCAGGGGCACCTGGGTGGCTCAGTGTTTAAGCCTCTGCCTTCGGCTCAGGTCATGGTATCAGGGTCCTGGGATTGAGCCCCGAATGGGGCTCTCTGCTCAGCAGGGAGCCTGCCTCCCCCCTCCCTCTGCCTGCCTCTGCCTACTTGTGATCTTGAGCTAGCTCTCTCTCTCTCTCTGTCAAATAAATAAAAAAATAAATCTTTAACAAACAAACAAATAAACAAAGGTCACTATAACTTCTAAAAGGACCAGGACCTCTGCGGCCCCTGGGCCACTTAAGGTGTAAAGAGTGATGGATGCTTGGTGAACACGTGCATCATGGTGCAGGTCACAAGCAAGGGAAGGAACTCATCCTGGGATGGCTCAGGTACTGAGACCCAGGTAGCATTCCTGACTCTCAGTGCAGTTGCCAACCCCCCAGTTACCTCTTCCTGGAGCTTCCAATAAGTCACAGACTCCCAATTATGTGCAGTCCTCATGTGAACAAGAAGGGCACCAACAGAGAGGAAAATCCAATTATTACCACGTGAAGGGTGAGGACTTTTCCCCCGGCCCAGCTCCTTTACACTGCATTATCACAGAGATGGCACCAAATTTCCTACATAATATGTGTGTGTGTGTGGGGGGGGTGTTCCCTTCTTCTTACATTCCCAAATGCTCACTAAAATATAGTCATTCTATTGAGACTAAGAAACAACATCCTTCTTAAAGATCAGAAGAATTGGGATGGAAAGGCAGCAAACACTGACATTGTGAACGATGTACCAAATATTCCACTGCAATCTCAATGAAGTCTTCTTCTGGAACTCCTCATAACTCTCCCTGAGCATAAGGACCAGGAGAGACATATGCAACATGTAACTTTAATAAATATATATAAAGTTAGATCATATATATAATAAATAATAATATATACTAAATATGTATTACATATTATAATATTCATTACATACATTATTACATTTTATATTTATTAATTATATAATATATAAGTATTACATTTAAATTTTATATTATATAATTAATTATGTATAATAAACAATATATAGGATATTAAATATATTTAATATATTATGCATAATATATATTAGGTATACTTTAATAAGTCAGCAAGCTGGAAGATAGTTGTGTATGTGTGCAGTGAAAATGTGTAAAACAGTATTATATTTTGTTCATGGAAGCTAAGAGAGTAGATCTTAAAAGTTCTCATCACAAGAAAAGAATTTGTACCTATGTGTGGTAATTGATGTTAACTAGACTTATTGTGGTGATCATTTTGCAACATATACAGTTATTGAATTATTATGTTGTACATCTAAACTAATATAATTTTATATGTCAATTATAATCTTAATAGAAAAAAAGACAATGTGCATAAAAAGACAATATAAGTCCCCAACAAATACTTAGAAACACACCACATATAAATAAAATGAAATAAAAATCATATTTAGTCAGTCAAACAAGTCAGAAATATAATGTAGGGGGCACCTGACTGGCTCAGTCAGTAGAGCATGTGACTCTTAATGTAGGAGTTGTGAGTTCAAGCCCCAGATTTGGTCTAGAGCTTACTTAAAAAAATTAAAAAATAAAGACAGTCAAAAAATAAAAATATAAAAAAATAATATAGAATATGGGCCTCATTAGGCAAAAGAATATATATACCAACTTAGATTTATAGATATTAATGTGTGATTAAATATGTTAGTGTATTATATATAGAGAAAAAAATCTGGAGAATAGGTATGAATAAACCAACAGTGACTATCTTTGTACTATGTAGGAGGAGTAGGTGAAGACAGAAAGGAGAGACAGAATAATTTTAATTTTTAATGCACTTTGATATTGCTTGATATGTCTGAAACAACTAAACCGGTGATGTGACAAATACTGAAAGGTGGGGGCATGCCTGAGGGTCGCTGGCACACACTGTTCAGCAAAAGAAAGGAGTACTCTCTGAATCTGAAACAGAGAAAGATATTCCCACACAAGGCAATAAACGTGGCACAGGCTACATGGGCTCTTTATCTCTTGGGAAATAAGTGTTCCAAGCCCAAGGCCCATTCTTGTTGTAACTAAGTGGGAGTTGAAAGACTGTACATAAACCTTTCTTTTCCAACAGACAAGAATATAGCAGGGTTACCATCCGTGTGTAGAAAACTCCAGAAAGTTTTGTCTATACAATAAAATCAATATACTACCTTCACTCTCTCCCATTACCTCATATTTTTCCAAGTTCCATAGAAGAGGCTTTTATACCTGCAACTGACTCTGATCACCAGGTGGCATCTTTCTCCATTTTCTATAGGTTATTTTTTCCCAATAAAAATGCATAATATTTTAAAATCAGACACAAAATGTTTTCCTCAAAGCAGATTATGAAACAGCAAGTACTTAGTGATCAAACTTTTTGAAAAATGCATATGTTTATAAAAATACTGAGCAGATATATAAACAATTTTCTGTTCTGCTTATTCCTACATCTCACTAATTTATTAATGTGTATTGGGTTTTTACTTTGTGCCAGGCACTGTCAGTCCAACTCAATATCTGTATCCCACACCTTGTCTCTCTTGATCTCTAGATCTGCATAATGGGAAACGTCCACAGGCAGCAAGATGGGTATTACCACTCACTCCATGGGGTGATGAGACTTGACCTCAAGTGGACTCCATTCCAAGCAAGTTTAGTCCAACTTTCAACCTAAGTCTTGGAAATTCAGCATCTAAACAGGAAATCATGTGGTTTAGAGGTGAGAATTTGAGCTTTGAAAAACTATTGCACCTTATAACTCACACCACGCTCCTCCTGCATAGCACTAACAAACTCCTACTTTCTCCTCAAAGATCTCACAGAAAGCAAAGAACAAGGTCAGTCTTATTTCTTCTCATGGCAACAGCTACCTATACATTTTATTCTTTCCTTTAGCCCTTCGTTAGGTGAGAGTGGTGGATTTCTGAGCTAGTTTTATGCCTGCCCTATCTCTGAAGGGAAGTCCTTCTCATTAGTATTCTCAGGTAACATGGAGTTTCTACTTCGTGTTAATACCTCCTTTCTCAGTTGGAAGGGCCTAGATCCATAGGAAACGGAAAATAATAGAGCCAGAGTCTCAAAGACAAGAAGGACTAGGACCCTTGTCCAAACATCTAATTTTCCTGATTTATGAAATAGTTTTCATAGATTTCTCACATCATACTCACCTTCTCTCAGGGTTCATAGTTTTAAAAGAAAGATTTTGTTTATTTGTGAGTGAGAGAAAGCACAAATGGGGTGGAGGGGCAGAGGGAGAAGCAGACTCTCTGTTGATCAGGGAGCCAGACTCCAGGCTTGATCCCAGCACTCTGGGATCCTGACCTGAGCAGAAGGGAGATGTTTAGCTGACCGAGCCACCCAGGCATTCCCTCTTGGCATTACTCTTAGAGAGTCTATGAGGAAACAGGATTGTGATGCATTCCTGTAGATATTGTAAGATCTCTGTAGAGGGCATTTGATGCTATCTAGTAAAGGTACACAGGTATTTAAGGTATACCTATATCCTAGGTTACTATACAGATATAAAAAACAATGTTTCCAGCCTTTCTGTACTGCTATCTCTAGGATACACTATTGAGTGAAAAACAAGGTATAGAAAAGTATGTAAACCTGCTCCTGTCCAATATAGTAACCACTAGCCACACATGGTATTTTTTAATCATTTTTTTAATTTATTTTCAGCATAACAGTATTCATTGTTTTTGTACCACACCCAGTGCTCCATGCAGTCCGTGCCCTCTCTAATACCCACCACCTGGTTCCCCCAACCTCCCACACCCCCACCTCTTCAAACCCTTCAGATTGTTTTTCAGAGTCCATAGTCTCTCATTGTTCACCTCCCCTTCCAATTTCCCCCAACTCCCTTCTCCTAACTCCCCATGTCCTCCATGCTCTTTGTTATGCTCCACAAATCAGTGAAGCCATATGATAATTGACTCTCTCTGCTTGACTTATTTCACTCAGCATAATCTCTTCCAGTCCCGTCCATGTTGCTACAAAAGTAGGGTATTCATCCTTTCTGATGGAGGCATAATACTCCATATTGTATATGGACCACATCTTCCTTATCCACCAGTGCAGCCAATAGAAATTTCTGTAGAAATGAAAATGTTTTGT